>NC_047111.1:105075939-105375939 GCF_902500255.1 Thalassophryne amazonica | reverse complement strand
TGCACCCGACCCCCATGGCCCCCTCTGCAGGTGGTGAACCCACAGGAGGGCAGGCCCACGTCACTCTTTCGGGCTGAGCCCGGCCGGGCCCCATGGGCTAAGGCCCAACCACCAGGCGCTCGTGCGCGAGCCTCAACCCCAGGCCTGGCTCCAGGGTGGGACCCCGGCTCCGCCATACTGGGCGACGTCACGGTCCTTGATCTTTTACTGGTCATGGAGGCCCTGCATAACCCGATCACTCAAAAACGAAATATCACAGCAAAAAAAAAAAAGTAATAAAAAGGTTGCATAAAAACAATGTGTATCTAATTTTAAAAAAAATATCACCAGCAACAGGCATTCATCTTCCAATGATCGGGTTATGCAGGGACCATCAGAGGGTGGTCCCTGTATAACCCGATCACTCAAAAACTAAATATCACAGCAAAAAAATAACAAAAAAAGGTTGGGGTTATGTTGCTCCTAAATGCATAAAACAATATGTATCTAATAAAAAAAAAAGATACAAAAAAAGGGTTATATAGGTGACATTTTATATATATATACACACACACACCCAAAACCAACATAAAGCATGATGGCCGGTGTCTCTTAACAATTTCATCGGCCTTTGACAGGTCTTGTTTTTCCTCCTGCTGGGTGTCATGTCACCCTCCTCACCAGCACGAGCACTAGTGGGGGAGCCGGTTTAGACGCCGGCTACCCGTCCATGTGGCAGGTTGTACTGGGTTACAGTGTTACTAGTAGCAGGATCAGTGCTGACCCTGACCTGACCTTTACAATGTGAAAACACTTTGTTTTGTCCACAGACCAGAATACATTAATACTTGTGAAACCTCTCGCTCGTTTCTCACAACACTGCAATGGAAACTATAAACTTACAAAAACCTCTTAAACCTGTTAAAATCCTCACGTGAACTGAGGTAGAACTTTCACAACAGGTATGAAAAATTAACAGGCATTCATCTTCCAGTGATCGGGTTATGAGGGTGGTCCCTGCATCACCCTATCACTCAAAAACTAAATATCACAGCAAAAAACAAAAAACAAATAAAAAGGTTGCATAAAAACAATGTGTATCTAATTTAAAAAAAAAATATCACCAGCAACAGACATTCATCTTCCAATGATTGGGTTATGCAGGGACCATCAGAGGGTGGTCCCTGCATAACCCGATCACTCAAAAACTAAATATCACAGCAAAAAATAAATAAAAAATAATAATAAAAAAAAAGGTTGGGGTTATGTTGCTCCTAAATGCATAAAACAATATGTATCTAATTTAAAAAAAAAAGATAAAAAAAAAAGGGTTATATAGGTGACATTTTATACACACACACGCACGCACGCACTCAAAACCAACATAAAGCATGATGGCCGGTGTCTCTTAAGGAGTTCATCGGCCTTTGACAGGTCTTGTTTTTCCTCCTGCTGGGTGTCATGTCACCCTCCTCACCAGCACGAGCGCTAGTGGGGGAGCCGGTTTAGACGCCGGCTACCCGTCCATGCGGCAGGTTGTACTGGGTTACAGTGTTACCAGTAGCAGGATCAGTGCTGACCCTGACCTGACCTTTACAATGTGAAAACACCAAGTGTCACACTGCATGAAACATCTCTGTGTCGTTGACTGCACCATGGTCTTGTTATGGTTTGCTCTGACACTGCTTTTGGGTTCATTTCGGTGCCTGAAGTGAAATAAAACGGGTTTGGATTTGACATGGTGTCTTAACTTTAAAGCATTTTGAAATATTGGATATTTATCTTTTGAATGATAAATTCTTTAATCTTCTGAGATTAAAGTCAGAAGGGCCAAATTCCATTTGATCAATATCTTTTGGGGGTGGGGGGAGCAGGGTGTCGCCTAAATTTCTTTTATGTCAGCATTCTGGCTTTAAAGCTATAGATCTTTGCCTGGAGACAGAGACAGCAATTTCTCTTGACAAGTGCAACTTGCAGTTCTAAACTACATTCATGGTTGTCATGGCAACAAGAATTCTCATGATTCCAGAGCAGGTGCTGTTTTCAGTCACATGTAAAAATGTCCATCACACTTTACCTGTAGCCGATGGCAACCATTCTAAAACATCAAAATGCTTCAATTACACCGTACAAAAAAAATGAAGGTACAACATTGTTAAACCCTTTAAATTAAAGCTGAAAGTCGACACAACAGGCGCATCTCTATTATTTTATTACATCTCTATCATGGTGTACGAGGCAAAATTAGAAAAACTGTCACTGTCCATGGAGCTGCATTTGTACTATATAGTTTGGAACATGTCGTAGTCGTTGAATTTGTCACTCCAACCATGCACCGTATACAGGACACAGTGAAGTCAAACAATGTTTCTCCAGGACAGACGTTCTACATAAAAACAATAAACTACATAATTCATCAAAGTGCACATTTACAGTAGCATGTGCAACAACGCAAAATGACTTATAATAAATTACGAACAATTGTGTATTTAGTGCATGGGTTAAAGTTCTCCGTCACCACAACTGATTTCCATCATTTGGAAAATTTAACTACACATACGTGCGCACATTGTGTTATGCATGTTTTAGGGCCGAAATATGATACTCTCACTGTCAAAGCAACATCCCATTCTGCACTAATCAAAGCAGCAGCAATGTCAGCGTGTATGGTGCCGCACCGCGGAGGAAGGGACTGTGTTAATTTTCACTCCGCTCTGTTTACTGCTTGCCATGAGCCGCAGACCGTCTCCTCCCTGTCTTCATGGGAACATTGGCAGACCTTCCCCAAGTAGAGCAGGGCATGGCTTTGCTTTGAACCAGTGAAGCAGTGAAGCAATGCTTCAATCTGCTGCTTTGGTTCTTTTTTTTATTTCGCTTTATCTTAATTTTTCCCTGCTAAAACCCTAAAGAGCATATGTCTGTGAATAATATTTACATTTACCTTTACCTGCCTGTTATGGTCTTCTGAAACAGTTTATAGATGTATTTTATAACTTAAAAATGGGACAGATGTTAACGCATTAGCATGTCTATGGCATTTTCAATGTTAAAATTAGCATTAAGCTTTAAAAGAGTCAAATGTATTACAAATTGTAATATTTTATTTATTTTTATTTATATATTAATAATAATAATAGCAACAACAATGATAATAGTAATAATAACTAATAATGCTACAATACAATTTTAGAGAAATAGACAAAAAGAAACAACACAAAAGATAAAACCAACTAACAACATAAATAAATAAATATAGAAATAAATAGCTGTTTCCTATGAACACCTAGTGACTCTTACACCTCCACTTCATCCCTGTTTTATTTAAGTTTAATGACAAATTGTTTTGGTCAAACCACATCTACAGTGGGGCAAAAAGTATTTTGTCAGTCCGTAATTGTCCCTAAGTCTCAACTGTGAGAGACAAAATGAGAAAAAATCCAAGAAATCACATTGTAAGATTTTTAAAGAATTTATTTGTAAATTATGGTGGAAAATAAGTATTTGGTCAATAACAAAAGTTCAACTCAATACTTTGTAACAAAAAAAATCCAAGAAATCACATTGTAAGATTTTTAAAGAATTTATTTGTAAATTATGGTGGAAAATAAGTATTTGGTCAATAACAAAAGTTCAGCTCAATACTTTGTAACATAATCTTTGTTGTCAATGACAGAGGTCAAATGTTTCCTGTAAATCTTCACCATGTTTGCACACACTGTAGCTGGCCCATTCTCCCATGCAGATCTCCTCTAGAGCAGTATTTCCCAACATTTTTTGGCCTGAGTACCCCCTGAGCCTTCTTGTCACACCACGAGTACCCCCTCACACATATGCATTGATGATTCTCCAAAAGTAGAGCACAACACAGTGGTTATTACATGAAAATCATTTTATTTAATCTCCTTAACTTTAAAATAAAATTCTCAGGCTTTATCTCTCTCTTTTTAACCTTAATTCAACATAAGAATAAAGATTTTTTTCTTGGAATATAAATAATTAACAAAATATTATAAATACTAAATCAAAATAACCTTTCTTTTGTTATATCTAACTTAAACAAGAAACATTTCTCTTTTTTTAAGAATAATTAACATAACTCATTTCTGTCTTTTTAAATAATACATTAACATAACTCATGTAACATTCATCACAAAACTGGGGTCCTTCATAAACAGTCCTCCATAAACAGGCTTTTTAATAGTTAATATCTGAAACAAAGGCTTCATCAAAATACTCACTACTGTAGTATAATCTGGTCTTTAGTGAGACACTTGAGCTTGCTTGTCTTTCATCAGCTTTGCTAGATCTGGGGACAATGTGGAAACAGCTGCTAGCAGGCTGTTCTCCACATCCAGCCTGTTCCTCTTATTTGTTTTTATGTGTGTCAGAGCTGAGAAGGTCACCTCACACATATATGTTGACCCAAAAGGTAAAAGTTCAATCAGTGCATGTTTTCCCAGTTCAGGATATTCCTTCTCCACAATACACCAGAACTGTGCCAATGTCTTTTCTCTGTGTGCCACTTTCAGGCTCCGGTCAGAGGACATATCCAGCAGCTGCTCCTGCAGCCTTGCGGGAAGCTTGTTGCTGCTCTCAGTTGGGGTGAATGGGTCCCTCACCCAATCCAGGCTTTCTGACTTTTTATCAATATCCTGAAAGTATTGGTTAAAGTCTGAGTTGAGTTTGGATAGATGTTCTTCCACCAGTTTTACCACTGGAGCCCTGGTGACATCAGTAGTGGCAAGATGTGCATGAAGTAATGGGAAATGGCTCACATCACCCTCCTCACATTTCCTTTGCCACAGATTGAGCTTTTTTGTGAACCCTTCCACTTTCTTGTACATCGTCAGGACGTGTGACTCCTTACCCTGGAGTGAGAGGTTGAGCTCGTTGAGTTTGGTAAACACATCAGCAAGATATGCCAGACGTGCCACCCAGTTGGCATCCTCAAACACCACAGCAAGAGGATGCAGCTGCTCCTTCAAAAATGCAAAAACTTCACTGCGAAGTTCATAAAGCCTCAGTAGCGTTTTCCCACGAGACAGCCAGCGGACGTCTGTGTGAAGCAGTAGCTGGTCGTGTTGCGCGCCGCTCTCGTGGCAAAGAGTTTCGAACAGTCTGTGATTTAGTGGCCGGGATTGGATGAAGTTGATCATCTTCACCGCGTCATCCATAACAGCATTTAGATCAGGGCTCATTCTCTTACTAGCCAGTGCTTCACGGTGGATAATACAATGCATCCATTTAATGTCGGGGTTTACCTTTTTCACTTGTCCGAATAGTCCCTTCAGACTCCAAGTCATTGCAGCCGCGCCATCAGTACAGATGTGGCTGCATTGTTTCCACTGTATATCGTGCTCTTTGAAAAAACCGTCAATAACCTGAAACATTTTCTCCCCGGTTGTCTTTCCTGGCAGTCTTTTGCAAAACAAAATATGCTCGTTTATGTCTGACACATCTTTGTAACGAACGAAGGCCAGGAGCTGCGCTTCTCCACTCACATCTGTCATTTCATCCAGCTGCAAAGCGAACTGACCGGCTCGTTTTATTTTGTCCACGACTTGTCCCGCAATATCAAGAGCCATATCATCAATCCGACGGGCCACAGTGTTGCTTGACAGGGGAACTTTCTTGAATGTCTCAGCTGTTTTTTGTCTATCATTATTTCAGCCATGCGAGTCACTGCAGGGAGAATTAGTTCTTCAACAATTGAGTGAGGAGTTTTTGTTTGTGCCACAAGCAGCGATACAGCATAAGACGCCTCCAGGGCTTTGCTCAACACATTAGTGGCTTTCATCATTGTATTCTGAATCTGACTTGACTTAAATTCTCACATCTTTCGTTTGTAGTACTCTTCAGTTTTCCCTACTTTTGCAGGGTGCTTGGTGCTCTGGTGTCGCTGCAAATGTGCTGGCTTCATTGCGCTGTTAGCCAGAATTTCACCACAGAAGAAACACTGAGGCTGCGGTAGTTCTGAAGACATTGACGTGGTGAAACCATACAAAATGTAGTTTTCATTGTACTGCCTAGGTTTAGCTTTGGCCTTTTTCTTGCATTTCTCTGCTGTCTCCTCCGAACCCCCTGGATCCAGAGAAACTGGACGTTTTAACCATTTATCCATCTGCAGGTAGCAGCCAGACTTTTTGTAGACATCGGTTGCTATGCTTTTGTATTTTGTGTCACAGGTCATTGTCTTCCCGGGGAAATGAGTAGTAGCGCAAGCGTACCGTTATTGATGAGCTTGACATGACACATTGCTGAGAAGATTTATCTTTGAAATTTTATTAAATAAATAGAATATTACTAAATTCCACAGCAGACATTCTTTTGTCCACATATAACGAGTTAGCTTGGGACTACGCTTTTGTGTGACACCTTAAAAAAAAAAAAAAAACTCCCCATGCGCCGCATACCCCCTGCAGTACCTCCCGGGGAATGAATGCAGTACCTCCCGGGGGGGTACGCGTACCCCCGGTTGGGAAACACAGCTCTAGAGCACTGATGTTTGGGGCTGTCGCTGAGCAACTTGGACTTTCAACTCCCTACACAAATTTGCTATGGGGTTGAGGTCTGGAGACTTGCTAGGCCACTCCAGGACCTTGAAATGCTTTTTACAGAGCTACTCCTTTGTTGCCCGAGAGGTGTGTTTGGTATCATTGTCATGCTGGAAGACCCAACCATGTTGCATCTTCAGTGCTCTCACTGATGGAAGGAGGTTTTGACTTAAAATCTCATGATACATGGCCCCGTTCATTCTTCCCTGAACAGGGATCAGTCGTCCTGTCCACTTTGCAGAAAAACAGCCCCAAAGCATGATGTTTCCACCCCCATGCGTCACAGTAGATATGGTGTTCTTGGAATGCCACTCAGCATTCTTCTTCCTCCAAACACGACGAGTTGAGTCTTTACCAAAAAGTTCTATTTTGGTTTCATCTGACCACATGATATTCTCCCAATCCTCTTCTGGATCATCCATATGCTCTCTGGCAAACTTCAGACGGGCCTGAACATGTACTGGCTTAAGTAGGGGGACACGCCTGGCTCTGCAGGATTTGAGTCCCTCTCTGCATAGTGTGTGGCCTTTGTTACTTTGGTCCCCGCTCTCTGCAGGTCATTCATCAGGTCCCTCTGTATAGTTCTGGGATTTTTGCTCACCGTTCTCATGATCATTTTGACCCCATGGGATGATATCTTGCATGGAGCCCAAGATCGAGGGAGATTATCAATGGTCTTGTATGTCTTCCATTTTCTTACAATTGCTTCCACAGTTGATTTATTCATACCAACCTGCTTGACTATTGTAGATTCACTCTTCCCAGCCTGGTGCACATCAGCAATGTTCTTCCTGGTGTCCTTCGACTGCTCTTTGGTCTTGGCCATGGTTGAAATTGGAGTCTGACTGTTTGAGGCTGTGGACGGGTGTCTTTTATACAGATAACGAGTTCCAACAGATACCATTAATAAAGGTAACAGGTGGAGGACAGAAAAGCTTTTTGAAAAAGAAGTTACACGTCTGTGAGAGCCAGAAATCTTGCTTGTTTGTGGGTCACCAAATGCTTATTTTCCACCATAATTTACAAATAAATTCTTTAAAAATCCTACAATGTAATTTCCTGGATTTTCTTTTCTCATTTTGTCTCTCACAGTTGAAGTGTACCTATGAGGAAAATTACAGACCTCTCTCATCTACCTAAGTAGGAGAACTTGCACAATCAGGGACTGACTAAATACTTTTTTGCCCCACTGTAAGCTGTGTTTTTACACAAGAAAAAATAAATAAAATGCAATAAATTACACATGGGTCTTTTTCAAGAAAGTATCTTATTAAAGATAACATATTACACTTTAGTCAGGCCTTCAAAAAACCTTTGTGAACTCTTGCTGTCATATGTTGTCAGTGGTTGAGATAGTTTCTGTAGGCATCTAAAATGCTTATAATCTGGTGAAACCTGATGGAAACCTCTTTGTGGTGTGTCGGTGATGTATGTATGTGCAAAATAAAACAAAACACTACTCCAGGTATGTTTTTGACAAGGATATAACATCGTTACTTTGTTACAAGGTCAAACATTGATGTTGTGTGATAAAGGCCTTTTAATAATAACTCACTTCAAGAAATAATGGCAAAACTCACATGTAAGTATAAAACAAAAAATAAATGATTAATTGAAAAAATAATCAACCCATTAATTGATTACTGAAATAATCGTTAGTTGCAGCTCGAGTTTGTTTTACGACTGAGAGCATTTTACGGATTAAATGTGAATAAGCCAGTTTTGAGTTTCTCAGAGCGCATGCGTTTTCAAAACGGGTGACAATGTTACTTTGTGCACAGCAGAACAACGTTGTCAATTGCTTTAGGCCCTAATTTTGTATTTTATTGACTGTACAACCAGTAACACAGCACCCTTTTGGTGCATTTACCGGAATGAAACCGAACAAAATACTACAGAAGACAAAGAATTTTTACTTGACAGTTTGAAGTGAGTTTTCTTTGTTTCAGAGGGCTTCGTACCCATTAAAATTCACTAGAATATACAAAATTTAACTTGCTCTTGTAAAAAATTTCTGGGGAGATCCCCCAGACCCCCCATAATCAATAATGTTTTTACTTGACAGTTTAAAGTGATTTTTCATTGTTTCAGAGGGCTTCATTCCATTAAAATTCACTAGAATATACAAAATTTGACTTGCTCTTTTAAAAAATGTCTGGGGAGATCCCCCAGACCCCCATAGTTGGAAGTGAGTTTTCTTTATTTCAGAGGGCTTCATACCTACAGTAGTGTTCAGAATAATAGTAGTGCTATGTGACTAAAAAGATTAATCCAGGTTTTGAGTATATTTCTTATTGTTACATGGGAAACAAGGTACCAGTAGATTCAGTAGATTCTCACAAATCCAACAAGAACAAACGTTCATGTTATAGTAAAAAAAAAAGTAGAAAAGGGGGTGTTTCAATAATAGTAGTGTGGCATTCAGTCAGTGAGTTCGTCAATTTTGTGGAACAAACAGGTGTGAATCAGGTGTCCCCTATTTAAGGATGAAGCCAGCACCTGTTGAACATGCTTTTCTCTTTGAAAGCCTGAGGAAAATAGAACGTTCAAGACATTGTTCAGAAGAACAGCGTAGTTTGATTAAAAAGTTGATTGGAGAGGGGGAAACTTATACGCAGGTGCAAAAAATTATAGGCTGTTCATCTACAATGATCTCCAATGCTTTAAAATGGACATAAAAAACAGACGCGGGGAAGAAAACGGAAAACAACCATCAAAATGGATAGAAGAATAACCAGAATGGCAAAGGCTCACCCATTGATCAGTCTGGAGTTACCTGTAAGTGCTGTGACAGAACACGCCCGTGTGAAGCTAATTTCTTTGCAAGAATCCCCCGCAAAGTCCCTCTGTTAAATAAAAGACATGTGCAGAAGAGGTTACAATTTGCCAAAGAACACATCAACTGGCCTAAAGAGAAATGGAGGAATATTTTTTTGGACTGATGAGAGTAAAATTGTTGTTTTTGGGTCAAAGGGCCGCAGACAGTTTGGGAGACGACCCCCAAACTCTGAATTCAAGCCACAATTCACAGTGAAGACAGTGATGCATGGTGGTGCAAGCATCATGATATGGGCATGTTTCTCCTACTATGGTGTTGGACCTATATATCGCATACCAGGTATCATGGATCAGTTTGGATATGTCAAAATAGTTGAAGAGGTCATGTTGCCTTATGCTGAAGAGGAATGCCCTTGAAATAGGTGTTTCAACAAGACAATGACCCCAAGCACACTAGTAAATGAGCAAAATCTTGGTTCCAAACCAACAAAATTAATGCCTCGCAGATGTGAAGAAATCATGAAAAACTGTGGTTATACAACTAAATACTAGTTTAGTGATTCACAGGATTCCTAAAAAGGCAGTTTGAACATAATAGTTTTGAGTTTGTAGCGTCAACAGCAGATGCTACTATTATTGTGAACACCCCCTTTTCTACTTTTTTCCTAATAGCCCAATTTCATAGCCTTAAGAGTGTGCATATGAATGCTTGGTCTTGTTGGATTTGTGAGAATCTACTGAATCTACTGGTATCTTGTTTCCCATGTAACAATAAGAAATATACTCAAAACCTGGATTAATCTTTTTAGTCACATAGCACTACTATTATTCTGAACACTACTGTATTTAAATTCACCAGAATACAGAATCAAGATTACACCCCACCCCCCACCACCCTTTTATGTACATTTATGTTCAGGTTTTGCAATCTTTTTATGCTTTGTTTCTTTGTAGGCTCTCAGTTGTCCAGGTGGTTTCCATATTAGAGAAGCTTGAATCTTTGACTGAACTGGGTTGCTTGATGCGAGGACGTTTCACTTCAAATCGCAGAAGCTTCCTCAGCTAAAATTCTTGCTCTGGTGGTCTGACTTCTGTCTTGATTATTGTAGAGAAGAATAATCAGAAGTCACAAAAGCTGGAGTTTTAAACCTAACCAGACCCCTCCTACCGAGAGGCAGACTGCTATAGGCTAGTGACTAAACAATAGCTCTAATTAGCACCTGTTGTGCTCTAGTTAGCACCCTCCTAATGACAGGGCAGCTGTCCCTCGTAATGATGGGACGGACCCTCTCCTGATGGCTCCCTTGACGACTCTGCTGATGATGTGAATGACTCATTACCATGAACAAAACACTGAAACTGCTTTGACCTGAGTACCCCATTGTAAACAGGAGATAAAGCGTGTCTCAGACCCCCTCCCCGGTTAAGGCTGGGTTTTAAACATTTCACAAAGAATGCCTCCTTGACCTCTCTCTCAAGCCATTTCTTCTCTCTGGCAAATATTTTAACTTCCTTGTCCTAAAATGTATGGTTAAGGTGGAGATGAACTGCAGACTGAGGTCCACTGGCGCCCTCTCTGCGGTGCTGGTATAGCCTTTTGTGTAAAGGTTGCTTAGTCTCACCTATGTAGTGTTCGTTGCAGTTTTCCTGACATCTGATAGAATACACTACATTGCTCTGTTTGTAACTAGGGATCCTGTCCTTAGGGTGAACTAATTTCTGTCTCAAGGTGTTAACCGGTTTAAAGTAAACTGGGATTTTGTGCTGTCTGAAGATCCTCTGTAGTTTTTCCCCTACTCCTGCTAAATAAGGGAGAGACACTCCTCTTCTTCTTGTCTCCGTCTCCTGTCTATCTGGTCTCTTTGTTCTCTGGGACTTCTGCACTTTGTCCAGGGACCATCGTGGAACCCACATACTGTGAGGGCTTTCCGGACAAGTTGTTGTTCTTTAGCCCTTCCCTCTGCAGTTGTGGGCACCTGTAGGGCTCTGTGTTGAAGTGTCCTGATCACCCCGAGCTTGTGTTCAAGGGGGTGGTTTGAGCCAAAGAGCAGATATTGGTCAGTGTGAGTTGGTTTTCTGTAAACCCCTGTCTGGAGCTGCCTGTTCTCTCCAATTGTAACATCACAGGCCAAGAAGGCTAAATGGTTGTTTCTGGCATCCTCACGTGTGAACTTGATATTGGCGTCCACCGAGTTGATGTGTTCTGTAAAGTCCTCAACTTCCTGTTGCTTGATTTTTACCCATGTGTCATCAACATATCTGAACCAGTGACCGGGAGAGATGCCCGTGAAAGACGTCAAGGCTGTCTTCTCCACTCTCTCCATGTACAGATTGGCCACAATGGGGGATACCGGAGACCCCATCGCACAACCATGATTCTGCCTGTAGTAATTCCCCCTAAACAGGAAATACGTGGTGTTAAGACAGATCTCCAAGAGTTGGCAGATGTGGTCTGGTGTGAGTTTGGTCCTTTCAAGTACAGACACATCCTCCAGCAGTCTCTGCCTCACAGCTGAGACGGCCTCAGCGGTGGGGATGCATGTGACTTTGACGTGACTTCGTTGTTCACCTGAGTTGTTCAACTCCTAAGGTTTACACAGGAGTAAATTAATGCACTAAAATTCACAGCAATTACTCTGAAAAAGTAACAGTAGTATTAGACTGGTAGAAACAGTGATCAAAGAACCGGGGGGAAGAAAAAAAAAACTCCTAAGACTAAACCACTCCTAAGATAAACACAGTAGTGAACTAAAATTCACAGCAGTTACACTGAAAAATTAACGTAAGTATTAAAGAAACGGCGGGGGGGATTGCCTAACTAATGCAAGCTAACAGCTAGCGAAAATGCTAGCCACTCCTAAGAGTTACACAGGAGTAAAATAATGACGTAAAATTCACAGCAGTTACACTGAAAAACTAACAGAAGTATTACACTGGTAAAAACTGTTATAAAATAAACGGCGGGGGAGGGAGTCAGCCTAGCTAACGCAAGCTAACCGCTAGTGATTCACAACAGGAGGACTGCAGTTAACTAAGACTCAGAGTAGATACACTTAAAAACCAAAAAAAGTGTAGGGATTGGAAGAGCGTCACAACAGCAAACAATCCGTCGGAAGCAAGTTGCCAGATCTGTGATCCAGCGTCAGTGTTCTCAGCCCGTCAGACAGGCAATTCTTTTCTTTTCCAATGTCGGGGACTCATCACACTGCTTCCTGTGAGTGCAGCAGCAGTCAGCGAC
This sequence comes from Thalassophryne amazonica, assembly GCF_902500255.1. Lineage (NCBI taxonomy): Eukaryota > Metazoa > Chordata > Actinopteri > Batrachoidiformes > Batrachoididae > Thalassophryne > Thalassophryne amazonica. The sequence continues at coordinate 105,363,390 of NC_047111.1, read as the reverse complement.
AGACATGCAAAACAAAAGCCTGTGAGCAACAGACTCTTACAATAAAAAACAACTGCATTAACGTGCAATTAAAAAAAGTTGCCGGCGTTAATTAATTCACGTGTTAACACGATAATAATGCGTTCACTTGCCCAGCCCTAATATATATATATATATATATATTTATATATATATATATATATATATTATAATGCCAAAGAGTTCAATCTTTGTCTCATCAGACCAGAGAATTTTGTTTCTCATGGTCTGAGAGTCCTTTGGGTGCCCTTTGGCAAACTCCAGTCAGGCTGTCATGTGCCTTTTACTGAGTGGCTTCTGTCTGTCCACTCTACCATATAGGCCTGATTGGTAGATTGCTGCGGAGATGGTTGTCCTTCTGGAAGCTTCTCCTCTCTCAACAGAGGAATGCAGGAGCTCTGACAGAGTGGTTATCAGGTCCTTGGTCACATCCCTGACTAAGGGCCTTCTCCCCGATTGCTCAGTTTAGTTGGGCGGCCAGCTCTGGGAAGAGTCCTGCTGGATCTGAACTATTTCCATTTCCAGATGATGGACACCATCATCATTGGGACTTTCAAAGCAGCAGAAATGTTTCTGTACCCTTCCCCAGATTTGTGCCTCAAGACAATCCTGTCTTTGAGGTCTACAGACAATTCCTTTAACTTCATGCTTGCTTTGTGCTCTGACATGCACTGTGAGCTGTAGGACTTTGTATGTAGACAGTGTGTGTCTTTCCAAATCATGTTCAACTGAATTGACCCCCAGGAGGACTCCAATTAGCTGTAGAAACATCTCAAGGATGATCAGTGAAAACTCAGGTGCTCAGATGCACCTGAGCTCAATTTTGAGCTTCATGGCAAAGGATGTGAATACTTATGTCCATGTAATTTCTTATTTATTTATTTATTTTTAATGAATTTGCAAAAAATCTCATCAAAACTTATTTCACACATTCTCATTATGGGGCATTGTATGTAGAATTTTGAGGGGAAAAAATAAATTTCATCCATTTTGCAATAATGCTGTAACAGTATAGCACTGTGAATACTTTCTGGATGCCCTGTATAAGTCAGTGGGTTGGTACAAGTTTGTTTCATACTGACATGTCTAAAGAAAACTGGCTGTAAAAGTCATTATTTTATTAACTGTAACCCTTATATTTAGTTCGTCCTGTTACATGAGGCCTCTGAAAATAGAGGGACGATGTATAAAAAAAGGCTGTAATTCCTAAGTTGTTAATGCAGTGTTTTTGTTCAACTCCTTGTTGAACAAAACAGATACACCTTGATTGTTTCATTTTTCCTCTATTGTGGTGGCAAGCAGAGTCAAAATTGCAAAAACTGTCATTGTCCAACTGTTTATGAACCTGACAGTTTGCCAGCATCTGTAAAACAAAGCTTGCTATGCAGGTGTGACAGAGGGGTTGGGAGATTAACTTGGCAAATATGAAGTACAATAGCTAATAATACCATTTCTAATAAAAACTTTACCTACTATTTGTGGGTGGATCAAAAGATCATTTGCAGTCTTGAAGTAGTTTCTTTTTTCTTTCTTTTTTTTTAATTTCTTAATGAATTATACTTGCCACCCTAAGTACAAATTCAGATTAATATGAAGGGGTACTTCTCACTTTTCACTTGTACAATCTTAGCCAAATGTTACATGGGTTGCTGCTGCTCTGAAGCACTTTTCTCAGTCTCAGTTTTTCTTTGACAAAATAATTGAATGAACAGTAGCAGAAAAGGGTTACTCCATGACTAATATGACCTTTAAATGACACATTTATGCTTTCCTCTGAAACAGGCACAAGCCCCCACGCTCCTACAAACGTCCGTGTGGTGGCGTCCTCCAGCTGGGCCAATGTGTCCTGGGATGTGGGCTATGATGGAGGCTTCCAGCAGACATTCTCAGTCTGGTATGGCCATGTGTGAGTCATCCCAGCATGCTTTGCTTCCTGCTTTTTTCTTCCAATACTACCTCTTGTTTTTCTAAAAATGTCTTTTCCAGGGTTGTGTTCAGTTGTGAAAACGTAGAGATGGAAATGCATGGAGGTCCGATGTCAGTGAGTTTTCATCTCTAATCTTAGATTTCTTTTTAAAGAGTATTAAGAACTACTGCAACTAAACTGAACATGACCCAGAGTATTCTGTCCTGCTGCTGCTTCCGCTGCTGCTTTGCTACTGCTTTACTGGAAAATGACCTGGGTTAAAAGTTTCCCATGCTTACACTGAGGTTTAATTTTAAATTGATTTTTCATTCATGAGCTGGGCCAAAATGCGTAAAAAGTTACTTTTTTTAAAACATGCATTAAAAATTTATATACATTTTATGGCATATCAGTTTGGCATGGCTTTCAATGAGTGGTTTTGGATCCAAAAGGTTCATGCATTAATGCATTAATGCAATTTCAACTTCTTAGCCCTTTAATGTCCTCACATTTTTTAATAGCATGTAGTCGGTATTAATGTGCTCTTCCAAACGGTTGAGCTGAACATTAAAGGGTAACAAGCACGAAATACAGTTTTAACCCAGGTCTCTTAGGGAGATGTTTGCATCTTGGCTGACTAGTGCTGGTCTGACTTATCTAGATGAAAAGTTAAGATTATTAGTAAACGCTAAAAATGTAAGTGGCATTAAGAGAAACAACAGATCAGTAAAACATACCTGTTTTTGTTTTTGTTTAATCAAAATTTAAGCAGAAATTAATTACTGGATGTCGAGATTTGGATAGATTTGGTTTCAAACTTGGTGATTCCATGAGAATTGTAGTTAGTGCACGTGTACAGTTGTCATGCTTTATTTGGTTATTAGACATGGCTAAGGGCCCCTTCACACATAACACTATTTAAGTCGACTAGCGCACGAAGGAGGAATTGCATGCCATTTGTGAAAAATCAGAGCTGCCTCCAACCCCTCGTACACGTCGCTACAACTACCGTATTTTCCGGACTATAAGTCGCACCGGAGCATAAGTCCCACCAGCCGCTTTATCCGTTATAAAGAAAAATAAACCATAAATAAGTCGCACTGGACTATAAGTCGCATGGACATACAGGTATGTTAACTTAACATGAAAAGTTCAGATGATAATATTATGACGGCTACCGTTTTCGGATGCATATTTCACCAGTCGCAACTTGTAATCTGCAGAGTATGATTTTCTTTTTGGTGGCATTTTTTCGGGCCTTCTCCATTGTCTTGTTAAGTTATCAGTAATGTTGAAATTTTTATTTTTCTATGGTAGTCAGAAGTCGCAGGAACAGTCACACAAGCCTTGAGTGCCCTCTCGTGAGCTGCAATTTACCTACGGATATGTTTGTATTTTGCAGACCACATATCGAGCCGAACCATAACCCGCACCATCGCTGAACGGTTCTTTTCTAACATATTACCCGCTGTGGACCATAGTAAACACCAGGTGTCAGCTGCCGATGTTCGTGCAACACCTACCTGCGCAGCTCATGACCTCCCTGTGGTGTCGACGCCAGCTCCTTCCAAGTGCAGACACTAATCCTCCGCCATCACTCACCCAGTGCTCCCACACAGCTCTCAGTGTCAACTTAAACACTCTGCTCACACTGATATCCAAGGGTTGAAGCTGTTTGTTAGCCCTCCCGGAATAACAGCAAGCACCGTGTTTGTCTGCTTCACACACTTTCACATTCATTGTCTGGGTGAGGTGAGGAATACGCGTCCAATGTTCTGTTCTCTGATTGGTTATTGCAACCAGTGTGACCTATAGGGCGCCCGCCATACTACAGTGCCCATGATGCATAGCATTTCCGTTTCCGGTGGCCATTTTAAAACATAGTGCGACTCTGTCACGTAAAATTTTTTATTACGGTAAATTAATTGAGAGTCTACCGGTATATTTTTCATTTATAAGTTGCTCTGGAGTATAGGTCGCACCCCCGGCCAAAACATGTAAAAAAAAAAGTGCGACTTACAGTCCGTAAAAAACGGTATTCATGCACACCTGCTGCTGAAAGACGGAGAGTGCTCTGTGGGAGCCCATTCGATCCCTCTGGCAGCAGGTGTCGGCCAAATTCCAGGTGACATACACGAACAACCAACATAGCTCGCATGAACCATTGTGGGAGGGGAATACTTGCATAAAATGCTTATATGTATGTACAGACATGATCACATGTGGGACAGACAGCCACGTCAGAGCGCACATGGGGAGGCGCCTCTCAGCTGATTACAGCACACACACAGCTGGATGACAGTTCATTGCACACGACGTGTCACATTACAAACACAGAGACCTCAGCCACGACAGGTATATTAATAAGTACTACACTACCTACATACACAATTACATAACAAATAACTAAAAAATAATGATCACATAACAGAGAGTAATTGGGAGAGCGTTGGTGTGTGTGCTGAACTGACAGGGCCGTGTCCGCCGACAGCAGCAGCTGGTGAGACCTCTGGTTCTGGACGTCCCAGCTGGGGAACATGTACTGTGTTTTGACGGACATGAACTAACAACTGTCCACTGTGACGCGTGTGTGTCTGCTTGCTGATTTCACGTGGACATACATAAAAACATACATTGCTGTTGCGATAGGCTGCATTGAGCGAGCGCACGGCGTGCACATTGATAGGCTGCTCCAGGTGATACGGACAATCAGATCATAACACGCAGCGGGCAATCTGAATGTCACGTCACCCATGTGAGCTCTGTTCCACATGACGCAATGACAGGACACGTGTTGGGCTGTACACGCCAGGTCAGTAGATGTGGACATGAAGAGAGCGCCCTGCTTCATTCATGTCATGTTATGACTGTACGTCTGTGACCATGGGTCATCTACAGAGGAACAGACGGCTCATGCATTGCCTATTTGATAAGAGTGATTCAGTAAAATGCAGTGTTTTTTTATGGTGTATGGTTTTATTATTTTATATATATATATATATATATATATATATATATATATATATATATATATATATATACTTTTATCTCCTCATTCATTTCAGGCATTTTACACACCTTTTATAGGACAGTGATGGTAGTGCAGTGGTAAAGTTTCTGGCTGGCAATCAGAGCTTTTGTAATTTGCAGTTTTGATTCCCGTGGGTGGCATGTATTTTTTTTTTCCACAGCAGCTGTGCAATGTGGTTCCACATGCTCTAGCTGCTCGCACTGGAGCTCATGCATGTGCACAAAACCATCGCTGTGGGATTGTTCACGCCTGCCCGACCGTGTGTCCCTCCTGACATCGCTCAATGTTTTTGTGCGGGCTGTTTCACCGTGATTCGCCCAATTCCTACTTATTTGTGGTATGTGTGAAGGGGCCCTAATGCTGAATGCATGTAATGGGCAGTTAGCAAAATGCAAATCTGAGCGCATTATATGTTAACCATTACCAGATTAATTACCAGATGTTGTAAATGAAGCTATGCTAGAACAGGAGAATTCTCTTTGAACTGTGTGACTATGACAGTAACGCCTCGTGTTTCACACCAAAATGTGTATTTGTCACATTTTGGCAGTGGGCTGATCTTTTTGTTTTTCATTCAGATTAAGCATATATATGTATATGTGTGTGTGTGTGTGTGTGTGTGTGTGTGTGTGTGTGTGTGTGTGTGTGTGTGTGTGTGTGTGTGTGTGTGTGTGTGTGTGTGTAATTGTATAAATAGAAAGATGTTAAATTGGAAACTATAGAAAAATTACAGGGCAGCATGTTGGCTTGGTGCTCAGCACTGTTGCCTCACAGCAAGAAGGTCATGGGATCGATTCCCACCTGTGGCCTTTCTGTGTGGAGTTTGCATGTTCTCCCCGTGTTTGTGTGGGTTCCCTCCAGGTGCTCCGGCTTCCTCCCACATCCAAAAGACATGCAGGTTAGATGGATTGGAAAGTTTAAATTGTCCGTAGGTGTACATGCGGGTGTGAAAGTGTTTGTTTGTCTATATGTGGCCCTGCGACAGACTGGCGTCCTGTCCAGGGTGTACGCTGCCTCACGCCCTGTGACTGCTGTGATAGCCTTCATTCCCTGTTACCCTTAATTGGAGTAAGCAATTGAAGATGAGTGAGTGAGTGAGCGAGCAAAATTACACTAAGAAAAATATTCTCTCGATATTACCTTTATCCAGGGAAAACATAAAATTGATGCCTAAATGGATGCAACACTAAGATGTAAAATCAGTCCTGTTGTTTTATTTATTTATTTATTTATTTATTTTTACTTAATGTCACGTAACTTAATGTTTTGTTTGTTTAAACTGTCTTTGTCACCCTGACTCCTGTACAGGCTGAAGAGGGAGCATTTAGGTCCACATGACTGGCTTTCCATACCTGTGCCTGGAGGCCATGACTGGCTGGTGGTGCCTGGTTTAGAGCCAGAGACAACATACCAGTTTAGCGTCCTGGCCCAAAACAAGCTTGGCACAGGTCCCTTCAGCGAGGTTGTCACTGTGAACACGCTAGGTGAGTACTCTACTGGCCCCGGCAGCACAATGGAAACCCAATAATAAAATGGCTTTGGCAGCCACGCAAGTCTAAGGGCTGGAACTGCTGTTGTTTGTAAGATTTTCTTTTTAATTCAGAATAACACTATTATACTTTTAATACAACACATTTGGATTATCAATCAATCAATCAATCAATCAATTTTTTTATATAGCGCCAAATCACAACAAACAGTTGCCCCAAGGCGCTTTATATTGTAAGGCAAGGCCATACAATAATTATGTAAAACCCCAACGGTCAAAACGACCCCCTGTGAGCAAGCACTTGGCTACAGTGGGAAGGAAAAACTCCCTTTTAACAGGAAGAAACCTCCAGCAGAACCAGGCTCAGGGAGGGGCAGTCTTCTGCTGGGACTGGTTGGGGCTGAGGGAGAGAACCAGGAAAAAGACATGCTGTGGAGGGGAGCAGAGATCGATCACTAATGATTAAATGCAGAGTGGTGCATACAGAGCAAAAAGAGAAAGAAACAGTGCATCATGGGAACCCCCCAGCAGTCTACATCTATAGCAGCATAACTAAGGGATGGTTCAGGGTCACCTGATCCAGCCCTAACTATAAGCTTTAGCAAAAAGGAAAGTTTTAAGCCTAATCTTAAAAGTAGAGAGGGTGTCTGTCTCCCTGATCTGAATTGAAATTCAGAACTTTGGAGCATCCCGATTTTAAACTGTGATGTTTTAATCTCCAGACAACAGATGCTATGTTAAACAGTTATATGTGTTTTTTTTTGTCTATTATTAAGACAAGATAAAAAAAAGTGTTGAATTCTTTTTTAACACTCGTCCCCAAAGGGGCCTCTCCGTCTGTCCACTAACTTTTTCCTCTTTTCTGTCATGAACATTCACGCTGTATCTTATGAATAAATAACAAAAACAGAAGTCTCACTCCTGTTTTAGCATCTTTAGCTAATCAGTTGTTCTACTTAAGATAATTGATTATTGTGAACCAATACACTACATGATAGTTATATTTGTCTTTTGTACTTCAGATGTCAGAATGCTACTGTGCCTTTGTTTCACCGATTGTTCATGCACAGCAGAGTTTATGAAGCATGCAAAGAAATGAGTTGTCATCTAAACCAGGAGTTGGCAACCTGCAGCTCCGGAGCTGCATGTGGCTCTTTAAGTCCTCCAGTGCTACTCCCTGCACCTTAATGTCTCCGTCCGTGTCCGTGAATCTTTTTTTTTTTTTTTTTTCGCCGTCCGTGTTGGGAAAGTGTCGTGACACGGACCCACAACAGGGGGCGTAAATGAATGGACAATGGATAAGCCAAAAGTAACAATTTACTGTTGTGAAGTGCACAATGAGATACAAAAAATTACAGGTTTTGGAGTCAAACAATGTACAACGGTGACATGTGGGCAGGCTCGAGGATAGAAGACGTCTGTCCAGAGAAGAGCCGGGTCCCACACGATTTCCACTGCCAACGGGTCTGGAACACACCAGGTGGCCACCGTCTCCAGCTGTCAGATCTGGTACTGCTGGCAGGAAGCAGAAACAGTTAATGGTAGGTGTGTGTGCACACACCCAGTAAACAGTCAGCAAACAGTTCCGTCCGGAGGACAAACACCTCCACCTCCAAACAACCACGTGCAGGTCCTGACACTACTTATCCGTGAGGAGAGAGATACGTCGTCTCCTGTTGGATGTACAATCCCGGCCTCCAGCTGTGGAAAGGTCCAGGAACGCCTGCGAGACAATAAAAGATCACTGTGCGATCGGCACCAAAACTGCTGAGAGGTTTACCTGCTAGGTAGACTGATTTCTCGGCAGCGAGGTGGAGTTGCTGCCCCGCTTTTATAGTGATGGTGATGATGATGAGGGACAGCTGTCAGATGGTGATGAGGGACAGCTGTCATCTCCAGCTGCTCCCGTGAGGCGGCGGCGCCCTCTCGTGCCTGAAGCCCGCCATTCAGGCAGGACGCCCTCTAGTGGTGGACCAGCAGTACCTCCTCTTCTGGCGGCCACACAACAGTCCGGTGCGATAGCGTCTTTTAATTTGATAATCTCACAGGATTTCACACTAAGTGATGCTGTGACGTAACTGTAGCACCTGTGCAGGCAACCAATCACACGGAGTATCTTCAGGAAGACGTGAACTTTGTTTCTGGACTCAAACGCTACTGTCTGCTGAGTGAGAGTGAGAACACCAGTGCACATGAGACAGCGATTGCAGCGTAGAGAGGGAGGATTTTAACCCGAGTGTAAACCAACATGTGAAGAAAAAGCAAAAATGTGGAGCCGCCTTATTTCTCACTCCACTTTCTCTACTGGTGCTGTACTGATGGTACCATCCTGTTCATGATGAGAAGAAATAAATGTTCAAAATTCCTTTAAAAAAATTAGAATATATGAATGCATTGAAAAAATCATGCATACATGTGTTTAAAAAGAAAAAAAAAACTTGAGGTGGAGAAACTCTGCAGTGATGTTCAGAAACAGAAATCACATGAAGCAGGTGAGAACACTGAACTTTAATAGGCTGTTATTTTCCAAAGGTATTTATTTTAAATGTTGAGCTGATGTAGTTGTGTTTTATGTTCAAGCACAAAACGTGACTGAGGAGGAGGAAAAAAAAGGATGACTTCATCATCGCACTAAAATTAACTCGAGTCAGACTAAAAATACAAGCTGGATGATTTTTGTTATTTTTCAGAGTTATTAAGCTGCAGTCTTATACTCAACAAATATGGGCAGTCAAATCAGCCTGCATTGTTCAGTTTGCCTGCACATGCCCGTATATTTTTTCCTTCTTATGAGTTTAGTGTTTACATTTGTTCTATAAAGTTTTGAAAAACAATAAAATGTCAACACTTTTCTTTATAGCAGTTCTGTAATTTCAGAAATGCAACAGAAACAACCACAAATTGGAAAAGTTTGGACTATATGTAAAATGAAGATAATAAAAATGTTACATTATTCCCAGTTTCTCCACTCACACCCACAGAAGCCAAAAATTTTTTCAGAGTTGTTTCTTGGTGGCTTCCCTCCCTTGTCTCCTTCCAGCATGGACATTTAGTTTTTGAGAACTGCCGACTTGACACAGATTTACCATAAAGTACCACACTGTTTGTATTTCTGAATGATTAATGTAAATGAAGTCTAAGAAAGTTTGAAAGTTTGGGCTTTGAGGGAGTGCCAAGATGGCGCCGTTGTGTCTGGCTACTTGTCTGCTGCTCTCCAGTCTGTTTGTTATTGTTTTTAATTTATGCTGTTTTTGAGTCAGAGGCACTGCGGGTGTATGATCACCAAACTCTGCTGGATCTCCAGCCCCTGGTTCGTGGTGCGGTGTGGTTATCGGCGGGTGAACAGAACTTTCTGCCCCCATTCTTATCGGAGGTGCTGGCTTTTCTGTGCCGTGCTCCTGCACTGCCTTTTGGCCTGTTTGGCCTGCTGTTTGGCTTCCAGACGAGCTGTGCACAGAATTCTGGCAGGATCTGTGCTGCCCTGGCGCCTTGTGGATCCGGTTAGAGCCTGTGTGGTGCCGCTGGTCGGCTCTGAGGACTGGCGGCCCGGCCGTCCACGTCTTCGCCGGATTGATGTGCGCCAGTGGCGCTCTCGAAACCTGGGCTTGCTTCGCCGGGTTCCGAACAGTAAGATTGCCATCCCCACTGAGGTCCTTACCCTGGGTCTCCTGAACATCAGATCACTGTCCTCGAAACCATTGTTGATTAATGATTTAATCATGGATCATCATTTAGATATGATTGGCTTGTGTGAAACCTGGCTCAAACCCACAACTCTCCTTCCTCTGAATGAGGCCTGTCCACCAGCGTACACATTTAGTCACGTGTCTCGTGGTGTGAAGCAAGGCGGGGGTGTGGCTTTTATTTACAAATCTAGGTTTTCTTTATTAGCTCTTGGGGGTCACAAATATAATTCGTTTGAGCATCTGACTCTCCGTTATGCCCAAGATGCTAAGTACTGTCAGGGTCATAAAACTGGAGCTCAGCTGTTATTTTGTCACTGTTTATAGGCCCCCTGGCCCATATTCTGACTTCTTAGATGAATTTGGTGCGTTCATCTCTAGTTTGTCAACTAGTGCAGATAACATTTTGATTATTGGTGACTAACATTCGTATAAATAAGCCCTCTGATCCCCTTAGCAAATCATTTATGCGAATTGTGGATGCATTAGGATTCCAGCAATGCATTCAGGACCCAACAAACATTAGTGGAAATACCCTGGATCGGGTTCTTGCACGTGGATTTGCTGTCACAGATATTGACATTTTGCCTCTCGCATCTATAGTCTCTGACCATTCACTTATCAGGTTTACATTTACGCTGCCATGTTTAGTGGAACAACCACCTTTTCTACAACTGCAGCGTCGTATTAAACCCTCAACTATGACTGAACTTGAGGCCAGACTACCTGATATTTTAGCCTTGAATCTGGAGAATGCTAAATCAGTGGACAGCCTCGCGGATAGTCTAAATTTAACGCTTAAAACTACACTTGATAAGATTGTGTCTCCTCTTTTAAGGTCACGCCCTCCTAAGGCACAGTCACCTTGGTTCAATGATTATTTGCGTGACCTCAGGCAGAAGGCTAGAGGTTTGGAACGGAAATGGCGTTATTCCAAATTAGTGGTGTTCCGCCTTGTGTGGCGAGATGCTATTTTAGATTATAAGCATGCACTACTGGCCACGAAGCGGACCTATTACTCTGATTTGATCAGTAAAAACAAACATAACTCAAAGTTTTTGTTTGACATGGTCGCATTTCTTATTCACGGGCAGCCACCTGTTAGTCGTTATCCCTTTTCAGCACAAGATTTCTTGGATTATTTTGAGAAGAAAATAGAACATATTAGACTGAGCATATCTCAGCACGCCTCGGCCCAGCCATTAAAACCTGCTATGGAGGTGGGCGCTATCATTGAGGTGTTACCTAGATTGACAGAATTTAATAGTATTTCATTAGGCGTGCTGACGAAACGTGGCGTCTACAAAAAGCACAACCTGTTTATTTGATCCTATACCAACAAAATTGTTTAAAGGACCTGTGGCCCACTCTTGCGCCGACTGTGCTGGAAATTATTAATCTGTCATTAACCTCTGGATCTGTTCCGAAATGTTGTAAATCAGCAGTGATTAAACCATTACTTAAGAAATCTAATCTTGACCCTAGTGTATTGAAAAATTACAGGCCAATATCAAATCTATCATTCTGTTACAAAATTTTAGAAAAGGTGGTTTCTCGGTAGCTCATAGACCACCTTTCTGAGAGTGATATTTTTGAGCCGCTGCAGTCTGCTTTTAGGAAATATCACTCCACAGAGACAGCGCTCACTAAAGTTGTGAATGATCTTCTGCAAGCAATGGACTCAGACACCACTACGGTTTTGGTGTTGTTAGATCTCAGTGTAGCGTTTGATACTGTGGATCATCATATTTTGCTCAATAGGTTGGAGAATTTTTTTGGGATTACTGGAAGTGCCTTTGCCTGGTTGACATCATATCTGTCCAGTCATTCTCAATGTGTCTTGTATAATAGCACTACCTCTGACCTTGCTGACATGAGATTTGGGGTTCCACAGGGATCTGTTTTAGGCCCCTTGCTTTTCTCCCTATATGTGGCAACCCTTGGGCATATACTGCGGAGTTTTGGGATTGCCTTTCATTGTTATGCTGATGATACTCAGTTGTACATGCCGATAACTGCGGGAAATCTCACTCCCATAAAATCCCTGGAGGACTGTCTTCTATCAGTGAGAAGTTGGATGTCTAGTAACTTCCTACTCTTAAACTTTGATAAGACTGAAATGATGGTTCTTGGTCCAGCGAGACATCGGCATCAGTTTGACCAGCTGGCGCTCAGCCTGGGTTCCTGTGTCATACATCATACGGATAAAATGAGGACCCTTGGGGTAATTTTTGATCCCACGTTGTCTTTTGACCTCCACATCAGGGATGTTACTAGGACTGCTTTTTTCCATCTGAGAAATATAGCGAGGATCCGCCCCATCCTGTCCATGGCTGATGCTGAGACCCTGATTCATGCTTTTGTTTCTTCTAGACTAGATTATTGTAATGTTCTATTTTCAGGGTTACCACAGTCCAGCATTAGGGGTCTTCAGCTGGTTCAGAACGCTGCCGCCAGACTTCTGACATGTAGCAGAAGGTCTGAACATATCACACCCATTTTGGCATCTTTGCACTGGCTCCCTGTCTCTGTGAGAGCAGATTTTAAGGTTTTGTTATTGACTTATAAGGTTGTTCATGGACTGGCGCCATCTTATCTGGTTGATCTGGTGGAACGCTACGTGCCGGCCCGGGCTTTGCGGTCACAGGATGCGGGACTTCTCTGTGTTCCCAGGGTGAAGAAGAAGTCAGCAGGTCAAAGAGCCTTTTCGTATCGTGCATTCACCCTGTGGAACAGTCTTCCTGCGACCGTGAGGCAGTCTGAGTCTGTGGACTTTTTTAAGTCAAGACTCAAAACCTATTTTTATTCTCTTTCTTATGGATAGTTTTTATTTTTATTTGTTGTATTATTTTACTTCTGTTTTTATTTATGTATTTGAATTTTTTTATTCATTTTTAATTATTTATTCAATTTTATGTTGACTTGTTTTATGTAAGGCACCTTGAGACGGCTTTTGCTGTGATTTGGCGCATTATAAGCTAATTAAATTAAAATTAAATTAAGAAATATTCAGTGACTTGGAAATGTTCATGTATTCATCCTTTGACATTTCTCAAGAAAACTGGCTGTAAAAATAATTAATTCTTATATTGTGTCTGGACGGGCGGCTGCCAGCCCGCTGAAGCGGCTGGACCCACGATGCAGACTCCCACATCAGGTTTACGTGTAAAAGCAGTCGTCGTCTTTATTTCAGGATGAGGTACGGTACACAGGTGATCAGGTGATCTGCCAGTGTTTGGCCCCAATTCTATCCTGACTACTACCGCCTCTACTGGTGGTTGGCTCTCACTGCGGTATTGTATCACTTCCTGTTCCGGAGCACAGCGGTGTTTTGCTGTATCTGTTAGCTGTTTAATCTGCGCAGTTAGATTGATCTAGTTAACTAGATAGCGATTTGTTTCACAGTGTAATCTTCACGTGCCTTAACTAAAGCACTCCTTCTGCTGAATCACCTCTAAATTATTTACACATTATTCACTTTGTGTGTTTTTAGGAATCCGCTAGCTTAGCGCAGCTACTAGCTCTTAGCCGGTTTAGCATGGTGGCTTCTCCTGTCTCTCCCGCACTTTTCTGCTCTGGGTGTGAAATGTTTAGTTATTCCTCAGCCTCCTTTAGCAGTAATGGTACTTGTAATAAGTGTAGCTTATTCGTAGCTTTGGAGGCCAGGCTGGGCGAATTGGAGACTCGGCTCCGCACCTTGGAAAATCCTACAGCTAGCCAGGCCCCTGTAGTCGGTGCGGACCAAGGTAGCTTAGCCGCCGTTAGTTCCCCTCCGGCAGATCCCGAGCAGCCGGGAAAGCAGGCCGACTGGGTGACTGTGAGGAGGAAGCGTAGTCCTAAACAGAAGCCCTGTGTACACCGCCAACCCGTTCACATTTCTAACCGTTTTTATCCACTCAGCGACACACCCGCCGAGGAACAGACTCTGGTTATTGGCGACTCTGTTTTGAGAAATGTGAAGTTAGCGACACCAGCAACCATAGTCACTTGTCTTCCGGGGGCCAGAGCAGGCAACATTGAAGGAAATTTGAAACTGCTGGCTAAGGCTAAGAGTAAATTTGGTAAGATTGTAATTCACGTCGGCAGTAATGACACCCGGTTACGCCAATCGGAGGTCACTAAAATTAATATTGAATCGGTGTGTAACTTTGCAAAAACAATGTCGGACTCTGTAGTTTTCTCTGGGCCCCTCCCCAATCGGACCGGGAGTGACATGTTTAGCCGCATGTTCTCCTTGAATTGCTGGCTGTCTGAGTGGTGTCCAAAAAATGAGGTGGGCTTCATAGATAATTGGCAAAGCTTCTGGGGAAAACCTGGCCTTGTTAGGAGAGACGGCATCCATCCCACTTTGGATGGAGCAGCTCTCATTTCTAGAAATCTGGCCAATTTTATTAAACCCTCCAAACCGTGACTATCCAGGGTTGGGACCAGGAAGCAGAGTTGTAGTCTTACACACCTCTCTGCAGCTTCTCTCTCCCCGCCATCCCCTCATTACCCCATCCCCGTAGAGACGGTGCCTGCTCCCAAACCACCAATAACCAGCAAAAATCTATTTAAGCATAAAAATTCAAAAAGAAAATATAGCACCTTCAACTGCACCACAGACTAAAACAGTTAAATGTGGTCTATTAAACATTAGATCTCTCTCTTCTAAGTCCCTCTTAGTAAATGGTATAATAATTGATCAACATATTGATTTATTCTGCCTTACAGAAACCTGGTTAGAGCAGGATGAATATGTTAGCTTATTAATTAATCAAAAACCCAGACAGAGCTTTAATTCATTTGAAAGCTTGACTCTTAGTCTTGTCCATCCAAATTGGAAGTCCCAAAAACCGGTTTTATTTGTTGTTATCTATCGTCCACCTGGTCATTACTGTGAGTTTCTTTGTGAATTTTCTGACCTTTTGTCTGACTTATTGCTTAGCTCAGATAAGATAATTATAGTGGGCGATTTTAACATCCACACAGATGCTGAGAATGACAGCCTCAACACTGCATTTAATCTATTGTTAGACTCGATTGGCTTTGCTCAAAATGTAAATGAGTCCACCCACCACTTTAATCGTACCTTAGAAAACCTGACAAAAAGCAGTCCTACATATTTGTTTAATATGCGCTTTGAATGACATATCCTGATCAAAAATGACGCCAAGATTTCTCACAGTATTACTAGAGGTCAGGGTAATGCCATCCAGAGTAAGGATCTGGTTAGACACCATGTTTCTAAGATTTGTGGGGCCAAGTACAATAACTTCAGTTTTATCTGAGTTTAAAAGCAGGAAATTAGAGGTCATCCATGTCTTTATGTCTGTAAGACAATCCTGCAGTTTAGCTAATTGGTGTGTGTCCTCTGGCTTCATGGATAGATAAAGCTGGGTATCATCTGCGTAACAATGAAAATTTAAGCAATACCGTCTAATAATACTGCCTAAGGGAAGCATGTATAAAGTGAATAAAATTGGTCCTAGCACAGAACCTTGTGGAACTCCATAATTAACTTTAGTCTGTGAAGACGATTCCCCATTTACATGAACAAATTGTAATCTATTAGACAAATATGATTCAAACCACCGCAGTGCAGTGCCTTTAATACCTATGGCATGCTCTAATCTCTGTAATAAAATTTTATGGTCAACAGTATCAAAAGCAGCACTGAGGTCTAACAGAACAAGCACAGAGATGAGTCCACTGTCCGAGGCCATAAGAAGATCATTTGTAACCTTCACTAATGCTGTTTCTGTACTATGATGAATTCTAAAACCTGACTGAAACTCTTCAAATAGACCATTCCTCTGCAGATGATCAGTTAGCTGTTTTACAACTACCCTTTCAAGAATTTTTGAGAGAAAAGGAAGGTTGGAGATTGGCCTATAATTAGCTAAGATAGCTGGGTCAAGTGATGGCTTTTTAAGTAATGGTTTAATTACTGCCACCTTAAAAGCCTGTGGTACATAGCCAACTAACAAAGATAGATTGATCATATTTAAGATCGAAGCATTAAATAATGGTAGGGCTTCCTTGAGCAGCCTGGTAGGAATGGGGTCTAATAAACATGTTGATGGTTTGGATGAAGTAACTAATGAAAATAACTCAGACACAACAATCGGAGAGAAAGAGTCTAACCAAATACCGGCATCACTGAAAGCAGCCAAAGATAACGATACGTCTTTGGGATGGTTATGAGTAATTTTTTCTCTAATAGTTAAAATTTTGTTAGCAAAGAAAGTCATGAAGTCATTACTAGTTAAAGTTAATGGAATACTCAGCTCAATAGAGCTCTGACTCTTTGTCAGCCTGGCTACAGTGCTGAAAAGAAACCTGGGGTTGTTCTTATTTTCTTCAATTAGTGATGAGTAGAAAGATGTCCTAGCTTTATGGAGGGCTTTTTTATAGAGCAACAGACTCTTTTTCCAGGCTAAGTGAAGATCTTCTAAATTAGTGAGACACCATTTCCTCTCCAACTTACGGGTTATCTGCTTTAAGCTACGAGTTTGTGAGTTATACCACGGAGTCAGACACTTCTGATTTAAAGCTCTCTTTTTCAGAGGAGCTACAGCATCCAAAGTTGTCTTCAATGAGGATGTAAAACTATTGACGAGATACTCTATCTCCCTTACAGAGTACAAGATAGTGAAGGAAGGAAAGCACAGAGTGGAGTGAAGTAACAGACAAAGACACGTGAGCTGAAGCAAGAGTGGGAGTGAATGAAAACACAAAGCAGACATAAACAAGGTGGGAAACAAAGACATGGGCAGGTGCTGTGATGTTAACATAATAAGCTGGGTGTGAGGAATAAACTAAAATCAAATGTGGAACTACAAAAACAAGAGCTGAAATCAAACATGAGCATGGGAACAAAAGCAAGTAGAACTGATCAGGGAATCAATACAAAAGCAAAATTAAACAGGAACAAACTAATAAAAATCAAAACCAGATATAAAAGTACACAGCCAACATATACAGAACAAAGCTAAATGATAAACAATGAAAACACAAACCAGCTGAACAGAACTAGAACAGAACTGGACAATGGCTAAAGTATGAAAAGTAACAAAGTGATAAGAAAAACATAACAGAATAACTCATGATGAAAAAAAAAGCTAAACTACATCAAAGCTGGGGCCGGAGGTTAGCGAAAAGGGGATGCAAAATAAGGACTAAGACCTAGACCCAGGCTGGGCATGACAGTACCCCCTCCCCATGTGGGAGCCCCCAGGCGACCGCACCTACAACACAGCGACACTGGGAGGGTGATGGGGGACCCAGGACGGGGGGCAAACAGAGGCAGAGGGCACACAAACGTGCCAACAGGCTGGAGACCCCAGGACGACCGACAACAAGGCTACAAATAGGCCAGGGACCCAACAGCCGGTAACCAGCAACAGGCCGGACACCAGGTATGACCTGGCTCCAAAAGATGGTGGGAGGCCGGCGTGAGACCAGGTCTGGGGGCTGGCCAGGAGGTCCTGTCAATAGTGCAATATCATCAAGGGGTCGACTCATGGAGACATTGGAATCAGATTGATGTGCAGAGACGGACTTAGGGCCAAAACATTGGGAACCACATAGAGACAGATATCGGTGCCCCAAGACGGAAACCATCAAACGGAAAAGACAAAGGAATTCATAAAACAAACAAGCCCAAGACATCCCCAATAACCAATGAGACCAACACTCTCCCAGGGTACCTAAACTCATTTCCCAGAGAACAACTCCCTCCGATGAGTACAAAAAACGGTTGGTCATAGACGACAGGTAAGAATAAACCATTTCAAATGTAGTGCTACGGAGAACACCGAAGGTGAGCAGATGTGAGGCACCGAAGTGCTTAATCCAAAAATATGAAGACCTCAAAACCCAAATCATCCCACTAACCACAAGAGTGGAGACATCAGCACACTTTGCAAAACCCCACATCCAGGTAACCATCTGCCCCAAGTTGTACAGATGAAGCCTCACCAGATCATATGACGCATCAAAGAGAGCCGACACAGACAACTTATATAAGGCACACAGATTTGAAAACCAGAAGCATAAATAGTTCCGTGCTTCAATAAAAGATATGGAACACAACTCAAACAATGACTTTTCTCTAAAGTATGGGCTAACATTAAGTATCATTTCCTTCCAAGGTTACAAATGATAACTGCTTCTTCCCAATAAGTCCTTAAAGTGAGCCGAACAGGAAAAACAATCTGGGAACCACTGACTGGACTTGGCACCAGCTTGTGTGGAGTTGCATCTTCCAAACTGATAAACTCTTTCAGAGAAGGAACTGAAGAAAGCAACTTGACTGCAGCTCAGTATTACACACATAATCAACATTCGTAACGGAAGCTTGCATGTAATACAATTCAGAATGTGACATGGCAACATAGGCAGTTTCTCCATAAATTTAGAAAAACACCTTCTCAGATTCTGGAATGGTGCTCGTGACATCTTTTTTGACAGATTCATAAGAGAACCATTTCAGGTTCATATGTGGCAATGTAAGCAGACTTCTAATGGACTCACCGACAGTGAAACAGTACAGCACAAACCAGATACAAAAAGAAAAATTACTGACCGTCCCTTTTATGTTGTCCTCAGAAGTCATCTTCCCGGAAGACACAGGTGATTGAACCGGCTGTAGAGGCTCTGAAATGGCAGAACTGTACAGCTGTGTGTGCGTATGAACAGCGCTCTCCAATCCCATTAGTGGTCGTGAAGCAGGACGTGTTCCGGCTCTTCCAACCGGTGTAAAAACGGCGGCGGAACGTGCGGAGGCTAACTTGATAGCAGGAGACGAGCCGGCTGGTGTCGTAGCTACAGAACTGAGTGACGTCACAAGTAACGTCGCAGTGGGTCTTACTGAAGCCGAGTCGCTTGCTGATGACGTAGAGCCAGCTGTAAACAAAGGTAATGAAGATGCGATTATGGTGTGCGCAGAGACGGAACCAGCTGGTGCTGCCGAGAGAGCAGGTGGCGGGTGGCGTCGCTGAAGTAGCTGCAGCGATACTTCCCGAGGCAGATCCGAATTGTGGGGTTGACGCCGCTGGTGCATGAAGCATTGCCGTAGTAACCACCAACGTGCTTGAGGAGGCGGGGCTGGCGGATCCAGATGATTTCACGGGATAGGCTGCAGCCGAAGATGTGGAGGTTTCCAGGGGGGATGGGGTCTTGGTTCTCCCGGTCGGAACCACAGGTGGTGGCTGGCACGTTCCTGAAGGCCCCACTGGCAACTTTGCGATCGTGGACTGACTCAAACAACTGGTGGGTGTGGCCGCCAGCGGGAAGTCGGGCAAAACTGGTGCCTCGGAGATCCTTGACGGAGCGATCTCCGAGGCAGGAGCCGGTGATGTCGGCTGAGGTGCCCGTTTTTTCCGAGGCACAGGAACTGGGATGTCATGGAACTGACAAACTGCGGTGCTTGTGACCGGGACGTGTTGCCCCGCTGGATCAGAAGGAATGACTTGAGACCCCACATGGTTTCTTTGTGGAGCAGGTTTTGGGAGCACCTGAGGTGAAATCGGCACTTCTGGAGGCAGGAGGTAAGCGGCCGGCTTCTGTGCCACTGCGTGCCAGGCAGGAGCGATGGCAGCATCTGAAAGCGTGATTATGCGTGGTTTATCACAGCAGTAGGCCGTAATATCAGACTCAAATAACACTTCTATGGGATCTTCAACGCAAGGAGGAACCGAGCCCTGCTTAAACTGCGTTTTAATGTTCATAAGTTCAGGGAAGGTGGTTAGCAGCTCTGGCTCGGCTCGGAATATCTGGTCGAGTGCCGAGAAGATCTGCTTCTTGCTCTGCTGACTGGAACAATCCTGATATTCAAAAAACAAGTCTTGAATCTTAAATAGGGATGTAGCCGTGTCCTGTAGTGCTGTCTGCTCTGACTCAGAAAAATCATCTTCTTCCAAATCAACCCAAACTGATTCATCCTCATCAGAAGGCAGAAACGCCTCAGGATGCCTCATCCAATCTGGCCGTGACTTTCCACAAAAAAACATCATCCAGGCTCAGAAGCTCTGGGAAGAAGTCGAACAGCCATGCAAGCAGGGTCAGGCAAAAACGCAGTCATATTCAAGCAGGGTTCAGAAGCACGAGCAAACATGGACATCAGGGATGAGGCGAAAAGCGTAGTCAAAAAACAGAGCAGATTTCAAAACACACGGCTAGGCAAAACAGGACTGGATACGAAATAAGGAGCAAACAAATTAGGGTGATGTGAAGCAGGTGCGTGGAAGTCTCTGGAAGGGGGTGTGACTGGGGGAGCCAAAGGTTGTGCAGAGTACAAGATAGTGAAGGAAGGAAAGCACAGAGTGGAGTGAAGTAACAGACAAAGACACGTGACCTGGAGCAAGAGTGGGAGTGAATGAAAACACAAAGCAGACATAAACAAGGTGGGAAACAAAAACATGGGCGGGTGCTGTGATGTTAACATAATAAGCTGGGTGTGAGGAATAAACTAACATCAAATGTGGAACTACAAAAACAAGAGGTGAAATCAAACATGAGCATGGGAACAAAAGCAAGTAGAACTGATCAGGGAATCAATACAAATGCAAAATTAAACAGGAACAAACTAATAAACAAAAATCAAAACCAGATATAAAAGTACACAGCCAACATATACAGAACAAAGCTAAATGATAAACAATGAAAACACAAACCGGCTGAACAGAACTAGAACAGAACTGAACAATGGCTAAAGTATGAAAAATAACAAAGTGATAAGAAAAACATAACAGAATAACTCATGATGAAAAAAAATAACTAATACATCAAAGCTGGGACCAGAGGTGAGCCAAAAGGGGATGCAAAATAAGGACTAAGACCTAGATCCAGGCCGGGCATGACACATTGAGAATAAAATGCCCTGTCCAAACCTTTTTTTTTTCTTAGAATATGTTGCAGCCCTTAAATGGATGTATATTATAAAATAAAATAAATCTGATGACGCAAAACATGAAATGTGTTGGTTTCATACAGTCTGCAGTAACATATATATATATATATATATATATATATATATATATATATATATATATATATATATATATATATATAGTTAAACTGTATATAAAAAAAACTTTATAAGCTGTGTTATCTTTATTCATTCATTTTAAATGTCAAATATGTTTTGTGGCTCCAGAAGAATTTTATTTGTGGACGACAGGACAAGAATGGTTCTTTTGACAGTAAAGGTTGCAGACCCCTGGTCTAAACAGTTGTTTGGACAAGTAATTTAAGTTGATTTACTTTAAGAAAATGTCTAAGTACCTACAGATTGCTATGCTTAATTTACTGTATATTCTTAATTGTGTGCTTTGCTGTCATTCTCTAATTTTCATGAATGTGACAGAATCACCTTTTTAGGAGGCTGACATTGTGGAAAAAGCAGATGAGGTTCTGAAAGGTGCTATGACACAATTTATCCCAAAACTCCACAAACAGACTTTGTGCTGCCTGAGCTGATTGAAATTCTCACATTGTTTGCTGTTCCTCCTTTGCATTGTACACTCTGTACTTGCACAAAAAAAGCCATTTGCAAAGCAGTTATTGGTGGCTGGAAAATAACTTGTTGCTGTACTGGTTTGTTTCAGCCGTTGCATCTGTAAATACAGCCCATATTGTATAATTTATAATCTGAGAATGCAGGCACTCAGAAATTATCATGACAATGCACTATATAAGTGACGTCAAACATCTGTTGTCCATCTGTCTCTGTTTTTCTTTCTGTCTCTGACTCCCTGACAATCCCAATGTACCCCCCTCCAGTATTTCCTATAAGTACCCCTGAACCATTGGTGCTGCTTACCCCACCACGGTGCCTCACAGCCAATCGCACGCAGCAGGGAGTCCTGCTCACCTGGATCCCACCTGCCAATCACACGGCACCTATCCAGCATTATGTCATGGAATTTCGCCTGGGAGAACGTTGGGAGGTCTTGGACGACAGCATTCCCGCTGGAGAGACTGAGATACTCGCCCGAGACCTCATCCAGGTAAAAGATGAGACCAAGACTGTAGACATTGTTAAATAGTGACTGTGTCTGGTTGTTCCAGTCTCTGAAGTTCATACTTCAGAGATGGACATAAATCTTTATCATGTAAGTTTACACTGGTTTGTGTACGATTAGGAAATTACCACCGAAGAGGAAACCAGCGATTCCCAGATATTGCTTTTAATTATGTTAAATTTCATGTTTTTATAACTAAACTATTTAGAACTTTTGCCATCTACGTATATGACACTATTGTTCTTTAGTATACCTTTATGCTTTAAAATGTGTGCTAAGTAATATTTGACATTTCCAAGAGATTTTCTGTAACATTTTGCTTTAAATTTTGCAAGACGTGTGGTAATGTTTTTGTTTGAAACGTGCTGAGCTTAGTGTCTTGTTGAAGGAGTTATCTTGCTTATAGACAATGTGAAGGTATGCCTAATCAAATGATTAACATGTGAAACTTTGGAGTAAAAAAAAAGATTAACAGTAGATCCAATACTTTGTGTTGTATGAGCCTCAGTAAATTGGCACCAACTGTAGCAACAGATAAATGATAGGATTATAACATCGTAGAAGCATCTTCAAAAGTCATTTCATGCAGTTAAATTTCCTTCTTATGTTACTGTTTTTATGTGGTTCAAATTGTAAAAAATATCTAAGATAGTAACCACTTGAACATTTTGCCATTTTAGCTGTATTAGCATTATGACTGGGTGTTATCTCTGATTTCTCAGCTCTTTGAAACAGTTGTTGGATTGGTTGTCACAGCAACATGTCTGAAAGTCAAACCTACTCAGGAGCAGGTTTATTGAGTGCACACAAGATTAGGTGGAGGACCTGTACAGCGTGGTTTTACTAAACATACACAATCATGGATGGTCCATTCTTTTGCGATACAGTCTGCTTCTTCATCACTAGATAACACAAAGTCCTGCACATTGTATCTTTAAGGGGCACATCAAGTTAATTTTGTTAAAAAGCTGTCCACACAGTTAGACGTTTAGAAAACTACACTCAACAAAAATATAAACGCAACACTTTTGGTTTTGCTCCCATTTTGTATGAGACGAACTCAAAGATCTAAAACTTTTTCCACATACACAATATCACCATTTCCCTCAAATATTGTTCACAAACCAGTCTAACTCTGTGATAGTGAGCACTTCTCCTTTGCTGAAATAATCCATCCCACCTCACAGGTGTGCCATATCAAGATGCTGATTAGACACCATGATTAGTGCACAGGTGTGCCTTAGACTGCCCACAATAAAAGGCCACTCTGAAAGGTGCAGTTTTGTTTTACTGGGGGGGGGATACCAGTCAGTATCTGGTGTGACCACCATTTGCCTCCTTCGCATAGAGTTGATCAAGTTCTCAATTGTGGCCTGTGGAATGTTGGTCCACTCCTCTTCAATGGCTGTGTGAAGTTGCTGGATATTGGCAGGAACTGGTACACGCTGTCATATACGCCGGTCCAGAGCATCCCAAACATGCTCAATGGGTGACATGTCCGGTGAGTATGCCGGCCATGCAAGAACTGGGACATTTTCAGCTTCCAAGAATTGTGTACAGATCCTTGCAACATGGGGCCGTGCATTATCCTGCTGCAACATGAGGTGATGTTCTTGGATGTATGGCACAACAATGGGCCTCAGGATCTCGTCACGGTATCTCTGTGCATTCAAAATGCCATCAATAAAATGCACCTGTGTTCTTTCGTCTGTAACAGACGCCTGCCCATACCATAACCCCACCGCCACCATGGGCCACTCAATCCACAACATTAACATCAGAAAACCGCTCACCCACACGACGCCACACACACTGTCTGCCATCTGCCCTGGACAGTATGAACCGGGATTCATCCGTGCAGAGAACACCTCTCCAACGTGCCAAATGCCAGCGAATGTGAGCATTTGCCCACTCAAGTCGGTTAAGACGATGAACTGGAGTCAGCTCGAGACCCCGATGAGGACGACGAGCATGCAGATGAGCTTCCCTGAGATGGTTTCTGACAGTTTGTGCAGAAATTCTTTGGTTATGCAAACTGATTGTTTCAGCAGCTGTCCGAGTGGCTTGTCTCAGATGATCTTGGAGGTGAACATGCTGGATGTGGAGGTCCTGGGCTGGTGTGGTTACACGTGGTCTGCGGTTGTGAGGCTGGTTGGATGTACTGCCAAATTCTCTGAAACGCCTTTGGAGACGGCTTATGGTAGAGAAATGAACATTCAATACACGAGCAACAGCTCTGGTTGACATTCCTGCTGTCAGCATGCCAATTGCACGCTCCCTCAAACCTTGCGACATCTGTGGCATTGTGCTGTGTGATAAAACTGCACCTTTCAGAGTGGCCTTTTATTGTGGGCTGTCTAAGGCACACCTGTGCACTAATCATGGTGTCTAATCAGCATCTTGGTATGGCACACCTGTGAGGTGGGATGGATTATCTCAGCAAAGGAGAAGTGCTCACTATCACAGATTTAGACTGGTTTGTGAAGAATATTTGAGGGAAATGGTGATATTGTGTATGTGGAAAAAGTGTTAGATCTTTGAGTTCATCTCATACAAAATGGGAGCAAAACCAAAAGTGTTGCGTTTATATTTTTGTTGAGTGTAGTTCTTAAGATGTTGTTACTGTCGAATGTTGGATTTTGTGTTCTCTCTTAGGAAGCCTGGTATGAATTTCGTGTCATGGCTGTTATGGATGACATGATCAGTGAACCAAGTAACATAGTAGGAGTGTCCAGCACAGGTGGGTGTATTATTTTTATATTAACATGTAATTAAACAGAGGTTTATGGAAAAAATGTTGTAACCTGTGATAGAAACCTATGAAAACTGATTGTAAAAGTGCAGCATTATCAGTCAGTTTCAGGGGACTTTTTATGTTTGTGCAGGGATTCAAACCGGCAACCTCTGGCAGTAGTGTGCATCTGTAAATTCAGGCTATCTTAAAATTTTTTGGCTGTCAGTGGGCTATAAATCTATTGCACATGCAACTACTCCCAGCTTTACATTTTTGCCCAGTCAGCACTATTACGTTTTCACTTGCTTTACATTCACACTCCTTTGTACCATCCTAAAAAGAATGACATCATCGTTCTGCCTTCCTCAGTAGATTACTTTTGACTGCCCAAAATACAAGACATGTTTTAGAGATTACATCTCCCAGATGGCTTGGGAACGCCAAAGGATTCCCAAGGAGGAGTGAGGATAAGCGGCAGAAAATGAATGAATTAATGAATGAATGCTTTTGGCTTAAAACATGGAAAAAGACTTGTCAGGCCATTTTAGTTTTCTCGGTCTGTTTTATATCTGATATTAAACCCCTGATAATGTGATGCAGTTTGCCTGCAGAGGTCACTGAGTGCACATCATTTTCAGAGAGCAGCTGTTGGTCACATTTATAGAAAAAAAAAAAAAAAAAAATTGTCACCAGTGCTTGGTTTCTTGGAAGTACTTTTCTGCCCCCAGCTGGCCAAATTAGAGAATGACATAGTTTGTCCAACTGTCTTCCTGCTCGTTTCTGTATTGATGATGATGAGGTTCATTTAATCAGTATTTATTTCAGTTATCACAGTGGTTGTGGCCTGTTTTGTATCACACGTCATAACAAACATACAAATCTGACCACTTGATGCAAGTTGTCACAATGCAGCATTATACCTTCATCCTCACTATAAAATTCAACTCCTTGTCAAGGAGCTCACTGATACAATTCCAACATTAAATGCTAAGAATGGTGGATTACAATCACACAGACATATTGAAATTGGAAGCCCTGGAGCAAAAAAATTATTCCTCAGCAGACACATAGTAGAGGCTGTGTCTGCTCTAGAACATTGTCTGAGTTTTCATTATTGTAACAATCTTGTTAATGCACAACTGCGCCAGTCAAATTAATTCTTGCTGTGATGGATGTCTGACTATAACGAGCTAAAGAGAACAAGCTAGTAATGTTGGAACAGTGCATCCAGTATCATTAAGGAGGAAGTGCAGTGTCAAAATAAGGTACAGTCTGCAATCCAAACTGAAATGTAGCTGGAGGGTATTACAACCCTTGGATAAGTGTTGAATTAAGTTTTTAATATTTCCTGTTGACTGTACGTTTTTGGCAGTATTACCAAATTGCTTTTCCTCAAATTCTAGAAAATTCTCTCTTTTTTTCTATTGTTATACTCAAGCACAGTAAAGTTTCCGTTGAGAACCTGTGAAGGAAATGATGGGTAAATTCAGAAGCAGAAATGTCACTATTCATACAACCCCTGGCAAAAATTATGGAATCATCGGCCTCCGAGGATGTTCATTCAGTTGTTTAATTTTGTAGATAAAAAGCAGATCACAGACATGACACAAAACTAAAGTCATTTCAAATGGCAACTTTCTGGCTTTAAGAAACACTATAAGAAATCAGGAAAAAAAAAATTGTGGCAGTCAGTAATGGTTACTTTTTTAGACCAAGCAGAGGGAAAAAAAAATATGGAATCACTCAATTCTGAGGAAAAAATTATGGAATCATGAAAAACAAAAGAAAGCTCCAACACATCACTAGTATTTTGTTGCACCACCTCTGGCTTTTATAACAGCTTGCAGTCTCTGAGGCATGGACTTAATGAGTGACAAACAGTACTCTTCATCAATCTGGCTCCAGCTTTCTCTGATTGCTGTTGCCAGATCATCTTTGCAGGTTGGAGCCTTGTCATGGACCATTTTCTTCAACTTCCACCAAAGATTTTCAATTGGATTAAGATCCGGACTATTTGCAGGCCATGACATTGACCCTATGTGTCTTTTTGCAAGGAATGTTTTCACAGTTTTTGCTCTATGGCAAGATGCATTATCATCTTGAAAAATGATTTCATCATCCCCAAACATCCTTTCAATTGATGGGATAAGGAAAGTGTCCAAAATATCAATGTAAACTTGTGCATTTATTGATGATGTAATGACAGCCATCTCCCCAGTGCCTTTACCTGACATGCAGCCCCATATCATCAATGACTGTGGAAATTTACATGTTCTCTTCAGGCAGTCATCTTTATAAATCTCATTGGAACGGCACCAAACAAACGTTCCAGCATCATCACCTTGCCCAATGCAGATTCAAGATTCATCGCTGAATATGACTTTCATCCAGTCATCCACAGTCCACGATTGCTTTTCCTTAGCCCATTGTAACCTTGTTTTTTTCTGTTTAGGTGTTAATGATGGCTTTCGTTTAGCTTTTCTGTATGTAAATCCCATTTCCTTTAGGTGGTTTCTTACAGTTCAGTCACAGACATTGACTCCAGTTTCCTCCCATTCATTCCTCATTTGTTTTGTTGTGCATTTTCGATTTTTGAGACATATTGCTTTAAGTTTTCTGTCTTGACGCTTTGATGTCTTCCTTTGTCTACCAGTATGTTTGCCTTTAACAACCTTCCCATGTTGTTTGTATTTGGTCCAGAGTTTAGACCCAGCTGACTGTGAACAACAAACATCTTTTGCAACATTGCATGATGATTTACCCTCTTTTAAGAGTTTGATCATCCTCTCCTTTGTTTCAATTGACATCTCTCGTGTTGGAGCCATGATTCATGTCAGTCCACTTGGTGCAACAGCTCTCCAAGGTGTGATCACCAGAAAGTTGCCATTTGGAATGACTTTAGTTTTATGTCATGTCTGTGATCTGCTTTTTTTCTACAAAATTAAACAACTGAATGAACATCCTCCGAGGCCGGTGATTCCATAATTTTTGCCAGGGGTTGTAATTCTATTTAAATGTCCCTTTATTTATGAAAATTCTATCATGTTTTTTTGAATATTTGCCATGTCCCAGACAGCCTATTAATTATTATTATCCAATTAAAGAAGATTTGGCAAGAAGCTGACCTCCCAACCAAACAGTATTTCCTTTTCATTTGTACTGCAGCTCTTAAAGAAAATATAAATTGCATTGTCTGTTAGAGGCATGTATTTGGATGCCACTAGCTTTGACTTCATTCCCATTTGTTTTAGTGTAGTGAGTGTGGTAAAAAAAAAATGTTTTGGTCATATTGGGGAGGCTGGTCCAACAACACAATTGAAGGAGTTCACACACTCGCAAATCCATCAACTCACCAGAAAACCTCTCACTTCAGTTAGCTGTTAAATTGGCACATCCCGGTTCATAAACAGTATTACAGATGACAATTTGATTAGTTTATTTCATATTATGTCCAAACACACAAATACAACCGCTTTGTCCCCTGCTATCCTCCTTTGCATGCTCGCGTTGATCCATGCACACTCAAATTACACACTGTACAAATTGCAAATGCACTTGTGTTGTGCGCTTTAGACTGCACACTCTGTATCTTCAAGATAGTGGTCTATTGTGCCATCAGGTGTTTCTGAAGAGAATGCATTAACAGAAAACACAGTTTGCATAAATACCATTTTAAAGACACTTTGAATATACAGTTAAACAAAACAAAAGAAAAATTGCTAAAATATTTTGGCTTGTTAATGTGACAGAAATGGTCTTTTAATGGGGCAGTGCAGTCTCATTTGAAACCTTGCATGATTTTGCGGGATTAACCACTTCTGGAGACAGCCTGCCGTAGCGCAACATAAACACAGCATCCCTTCACATGGAAAAATGGTGTACTTGTTTGTTTTCCGTTGCAGTAAAGCAGGAACAAAAAGTGCAGTTTTTTCAGTTCCCAGTGGAGAACGAAAGACGAGGCAAATGGTCGTGTTGGTAAATTTTAGCCTGCACACTTTGACAGAGTAGCTGCGTTCTCTCGCCTGCACAACCGTTTCGACATGTTTAAGCTCCTGGTCATAAACACACCACGACACATGTCCACTTTCCACTGCCTTGTCACTTTTTCTTTGCATTTTCACTTTGTTTGCCGTGTAATTTGCCCAGAAAATCAGAGAAAGTGCCATGTTTCTGATATCTCTTGATGTAGTATTATTGTCATATGTGTCAATTTCTTAACCCTTTAGTGGCGCCCAAAAACACAACTGCGCTGCCCAATAGGACATCCAGTTGCTTCTTTTTGAATATTTAAGCTTTTGTACTCCTTACTTTTGAAAGATGAGCTTGAAAAATGTTTTGTAGCTTAACATATGGATTTATGAGTTTCAGGATACAGAGTATCAGTGGAGGGAACAGTTTGCTCTTTTTCAGTGTACTCACGTCATTGTGGTAATCTCAGTGCAAATCAAGGAGCCAGTAAATGAATGTTGACCCTAGCATTAGTGTGAAGAGTGCAGGAATGCAATTGAGTCACATGAGCAGACAACGGTTTTAGGATACATCCACGATAATCGAGATTCCAGTATGTTAGTTTACATTTACATGCTGTCTCACGGTCTTAAAGTGTCTGATCAGAGCCTCAGATTAAAGTTACAGTATATTAGTTTACATTTACATGCTGTCTCACGGTCTTAAAGTGTCTGATCAGAGCCTCAGATTAAAATTACAGTATGTTGTTTACATTTTACACGCTGTCTCATGGTGTTAAAGTGATCAGAGCCTCAGTGTTGTGAAAGTGTAATGACACGGACCCACAACAGGGGTCGTAAATGAACGGACAATAGATGAGCCAAAAATACAACACTGTTGTGAAGCGTGCACAACGAAATACAGACAAATACAGAATTTGGACAGAGTCAAATGTACAAAGGTGACGTGTGGGCAGGCTCGAGGATAGAAGATGTCCGTCCAGAGAGGAGCCGGATCCCACATGATTTCCACTGCCACCGAACCCGGAGAATACTGGAGCCGCTCTGGGACAGCACGGCTCCTATCCCTGAGTCCGAGGCATCCACTTCAACCACAAACTGGCGGCAAGGATCGGGCTGCACCAGAACTGGTGCAGTCGAGAACCGACGTTTCAACTCCCTAAACGCGGCTTCGCACCGATCCGACCAGGTGAAGGGGAGTTTTGGGGAGGTCAGGGCTGTCAGGGGACTAACTACCTGACTGTAGCCCTTAATGAACCTCCTGTAAAAATTTGCAAAACCGAGGAACTGTTGTAGTTTCCTACGGCTTGTCGGTTGGGGCCAGTCTCTCACCGCCGCAACCTTGGCCGGATCAGGGCCGACGGAGTTGGAGGAGATGATAAACCCCAGGAAGGACAAAGAAGTACGGTGGAACTCGCACTTCTCGCCCTTCACAAACAGACGGTTCTCCAACAACCACTGCAGGACCTGACGTACATGCTGGACATGAGTCTCAGGGTCCGGGGAGAAGATGAGTATATCGTCTAGATATACGAAGACAAACCGATGCAGGAAGTCCCGCAAGACGTCATTAACCAACGCTTGAAACGTCGCTTGGGCGTTAGTGAGGCCGAACGGCATGACCAGGTACTCAAAGTGACCTAATGGGGTGTTAAATGCCGTCTTCCATTCATCTCCCTTCCGGATCCGAACCAGGTGGTACGCATTCCTAAGATCAAGTTTTGTGAAAATTTTGGCTCCATGCAAGGGCGTAAACACTGAATCCAACAGAGGTAACGGGTATCGGTTGCGAAGAGTGATCTCGTTCAGCCCTCTGTAATCAATGCATGGACGGAGTCCGCCGTCTTTCTTGCCCACAAAAAAGAAACCAGCACCCATTGGGGAGGTGGAGTTCCGGATCAGCCCGGCAGCTAATGAGTCCCAGATGTAGGTCTCCATTGATTCGCGTTCCGGACGTGAGAGGTTGTACAGCCTGCTGGACGGGTACTCAACGCCCGGAATCAAATCAATGGCACAATCGTATGGACGGTGGGGGGGAGAGCCAGATCTTTGCTGAAAACGTCAGCAAGATCGTGGTACGGCCAATCAATCCGGGGATTGTGTTTTACCATCCACGGGAAGCCCAAAATCACGCGGGAAGTAGAAGGAGTCACATAAAACTCTATCTCTTCCCGATGATTCCCAGACATCACCAGAACTACTGGTTGTGTCTTGTGTGTGATTAAAGGGAGAAGGGTGCCCGTACCTTCAAAGGTGAAGGAAGCGCCACCAGAGGGAGTCCTACCTCCCTTGCCCATCTGCTGTCCAGCAGATTCCCCTCAGACCCCGTGTCCACCAGTGCTGGGGCTTGAAGGGTTAAATCCCCGCTCAGGATTGTGACTGGGAGACGTGTGGAAATATGTGTACGTCCCACGTGAATGTCTGGACCCACCCTTAACCCAGTCTCTAAGGGTGGGCGTTTGTGTTTAACCGTTTGGGGCAGTCTTTCTGCTGATGCTCGTTTGAGCCGCAGAAAAAGCACTCCCCGCCATTCTCCTCTGTAAGATGATCTTAATCTGGCCCTGCTCGTGTCCATAGCATCATCAGCAGGGGGAGCTGTTGACACACGGAGCGCAGAGCCTGTGGAGCGTGGGGAGGGTGGAACCTTGTCGGAACCGGAAGGGAGAGGGACGGCGCGTGCCCGGCCATGTCCTTCGTCTCGCTCCCGACGGCGTTCTGCTAATCGATTGTCCAAACGTATAACCAGATCGATTAGACCATCCAAATCCCGCGGCTCATCCTTAGCCACCAGGTGCTCCTTCAGGACCGACGACAGTCCGTTTATGAAGGCGGCGCGGAGCGCAGCCGTATTCCAGCCGGACCTCGCAACCGCAATGTGGAAGTCGACTGCATACTCAGCTGCGCTCTGACGCCCCTGTCTCATAAACAGCAGCACTGTCGAAGCGGTTTCGCCTCTGTTAGGGTGATCAAAAACCGTTCTGAACTCCCTCACAAACCCAGTGTAAGTGGTAAGGAGCCGTGAATTCTGCTCCCAAAGCGCTGTAGCCCAAGCGCGTGCCTCACCTCGAAGCAAATTAATGACATAAGCCACCCTACTGGCGTCTGATGCTTACATTACGGGACGATGTACAAAGACAAGCGAACACTGCATTAGTAAGTCAGCGCATGTCTCCACACAACCTCCATACAGCTCCGGGGGACTTATGTAAGCTTCAGGGGATGGTGGGGGGGGTTCGTTGGACGACCAGTGGAACGTCTATATTCGGCACCGGGTCAACAGGAGGAGAAGCTGCAGCCGCGCCCTGAGCGCGCGCTTCCACCTGCGCGGTGAGAGCCTCCATCCTACAGTTGAGGATGACATTTTGCTCGGTCATTAAATCCAACCGAGCAGTAAAGGTGGAGAGGATTTGCTGCAACTCACCGATCACGCCCCCTGCAGACGCCAGTGCATCCTGCTCTTCCATTGGCTGTCCAACAGATGGTTGACGCCCCTCGGGATCCATGACGTTGGCCGAGATATCCTGTTGTGAAAGTGTAATGACACGGACCAACAACAGGGTGCGTAAATGAACGGACAATAGATGAGCCAAAAATACAACACTTTACTGTTGTGAAGCGTGCACAACGAAATACAGACAAATACAGAATTTGGACAGAGTCAAATGTACAAAGGTGACGTGTGGGCAGGCTCGAGGATAGAAGTCGTCCGTCCAGAGAGGAGCCGGATCCCACATGATTTCCACTGCCACCGAACCCGGAGAATACTGGAGCCGCCAAGTTCCGAGTCCCCAGGTGGCCACCGTCTCCGGCTGTCGGATCTGGTACTGCTGGCAGGAAGCAGAAACAGTTATGTGTGGGTGTGTGTACACCCAGCAAATACAAGCACCGACAGTTCCTTAATGGTGGGTAAGACACCTCCACCTCCAAAACAGGAACACAATAACAATACCAGTAGCACCTACTGAACACGGCTGAGAGTTTTACCTCCAAAGGCAAACGATATCTCGGCGACGAGGTGGAGATGTCGTCCGGCTTTTGTGTGTCTGGTTGATGACCAGGAGATTGGTGACAGCTGTCATAGTTGATGAGTGACAGCTGTCACCCCGGCTGTTCCTGAAAGGCGGCAGCGCCCTCTCGTGCCTGAAGCCCGCACTTCAGGCAGGGCGCCCTCTGGTGGTAGTGGGCCAGCAGTACCTCCTCTTCAGCGGCCCACACAACACTCAGATTAAAGTTACAGTATGTTAGTTTACATTTACATACTGTTTTACAGTGTTAAAGTGTCTGATCAGAGCCTCAGATTAAAGTCACCGTATGTTAGTTTACATTTACACGCTGTCTCATGGTGTTAAAGTATCTGATCAGAGCCTCAGATTAAAGTTACTGTGTGTTATCTTATATTTACACTCTGTCTCATGGTGTTAAAGTGTCTGACCAGCTCTCTGATGTTCAGATTAAAGTTACTGTGTGTTATCTTACATTTAAACTCTGTCGTATGGTGTTAAAGTGTCTGATGAGCTCTCTGAGGCTCAGATTAAAGTTACAGTGTGTTAGTTTACATTTACACTCTGTCTCACTGTGTTAGTGATCAGAGCCTCAGATTAAATACAGGATATTAGTTTACATTTACACTCTGTCTCACTGTGTTAGTGTCTGATCAGAGCCTCAGATTAAATACAGGATGTTAGTTTACATTTACACTCTGTCTCACTGTTAATTTCTGATCAGAGCCTCAGATTAAAGTTACAGTATGTTAGTTTATATTTTCACTCTGTCTCATGGTGTTAAAGTGTCTGATCATTTGTTTTTATCAAAACTCTAAAATGTCTCAACTGAAATGAAACTAAAAAACACTGAGTTCTCTTTTGACTAAAACAAACAGACTTTTAGTTGACTAAATAAAAAATGGTATGTGAATGACTAAATATGACTTAAACTAAAAATAACATTTGACAAAAGTCTAAGACTAATAGTAGAGAAGCCTGAATCTTCGACTGGACTGGGTTGCTTGACGCGAGAAACAAATGATCAGACACTTTAACACCATGAGACAGAGTGAAAATGTAAACTAACATCCTGTATTTAATCTGAGGCTCTGATCAGACACTAACACAGTGAGACAGAGTGTAAATGTAAACTAACATCCTGTATTTAATCTGAGGCGCTGATCAGACACTAACACAGTGAGACAGAGTGTAAATGTAAACTAACATCCTGTATTTAATCTGAGGCTCTGATCAGACACTAACACAGTGAGACAGAGTGTAAATGTAAACTAACATCCTGTATTTAATCTGAGGCTCTGATCAGACACTAACACAGTGAGACAGAGTGTAAATGTAAACTAACATCCTGTATTTAATCTGAGGCTCTGATCACTAACACAGTGAGACAGAGTGTAAATGTAAACTAACACACTGTAACTTTAATCTGAGCCTCAGAGAGCTCATCAGACACTTTAACACCGTTAGCAGGGGTGGTGGCCAAGTGGTTAATGCGCTTGGTTTCAGTGCAGAAGGTGCTGGGTTCAAATCCCACCCCTGCCACATTTCTCCATGTAGTGGAGTTGCATCAGGAAGGGCATCCGGCGTAAAACCTGTGCCAATTCAACATGCAGATCCACCTTGGACAGCCGAAGGGACTTACTTAGAGTTTAAATGTAAGATAACAAACATTAACTTTAATCTGAACATCAGAGAGCTGGTCAGACACTTTAACACCATGAGACAGAGTGTAAATATAAGATAACACACAGTAACTTTAATCTGAGGCTCTGATCAGATACTTTAACACCATGAGACAGCGTGTAAATGTAAACTAACATACTGTGACTTTAATCTGAGGCTCTGATCAGATACTTTAACACTGTGAGACAGCATGTAAATGTAAACTAACATAC
The DNA here is from genome assembly GCF_902500255.1 of Thalassophryne amazonica. NCBI lineage: Eukaryota > Metazoa > Chordata > Actinopteri > Batrachoidiformes > Batrachoididae > Thalassophryne > Thalassophryne amazonica. The sequence continues at coordinate 105,328,657 of NC_047111.1, read as the reverse complement.
TGTGACTTTAATCTGAGGCTCTGATCAGACAGTTTAACACTGTGAGACAGCGTCTAAATGTAAACTAACATACTGTGACTTTAATCTGAGGCTCTGATCAGATACTTTAACACCGTGAGACAGTATGTAAATGTAAACTCACATACTCTAACTTTAATCTGAGGCTCTGATCAGATTCTTTAACACAGTGAGACAGCGTGTAAATGTAAACTAACATACTGTGACTTTAATCTGAGGCTCTGATCAGATACTTTAACACCATGAGACAGCGTGTAAATGTAAACTAACATACTGTGACTTTAATCTGAGGCTCTGATCAGATACTTTAACACCATGAGACAGTATGTAAATGTAAACTCACATACTCTAACTTTAATCTGAGGCTCTGATCAGATTCTTTAACACAGTGAGACAGCGTGTAAATGTAAACTAACATACTGTAACTTTAATCTGAGGCTCTGATCACTTTAACACCGAGACAGCGTGTAAAATGTAAACTAACATACTGTAATTTTAATCTGAGGCTCTGATCAGACACTTTAAGACTGTGAGACAGCATGTAAATGTAAACTAATATACTGTAACTTTAATCTGAGGCTCTGATCAGACACTTTAAGACCGTGAGACAGCATGTAAATGTAAACTAACATACTGGAATCTCGATTATCGTGGATGTATCCTAAAACCGTTGTCTGCTCATGTGACTCATTAATTGCAGTCGAAGATTCAAGCTTCTCTACTATGGAAACCACCTGGACAACTGAGAGCCTACACAGAAACATCTAAGACTAATACTCCCGTCACACATAGCTGGAATCACACAGAGTGGCGTCAAATTTATGAATTGGTGCACATCTGAAAAGTGTTGGATTTCAGTTCCAAAACGTTCTGACAGCCATCTGCGGAAGTTGACATAGTTGGTCAAAATCGGCCCGGCGGGCCCTGAGTGTGATGCGCATGTTCAAAACTCTCCGGGTGCCGTCGAGATGGAACACCTAGCCAACAATGATCCATGTATAATCTGACAACGATCTAACCATAATTTACATATTTTGACAGCATCAAAACAGCATCTGGAACGATCTGATTGCAGTTGATTGAGCTCTGAGATCGATCGGTCACAGCAAAGCCTGCCGACATGTTGTGCCACATTTGTGCACCTCCAATGGAAGGGCGAAGGAAATGTTGTTATGTAATAACATGTATGTGGCACTGTTACAGAGGCTTGGTTACATGTACACCTAATTCTTTAACAGGTATGATGTGGAAATGTTTGCCCAGCGCATGACAACATAAATAAACATGTAACTCACCTCCGGTACCTTGCGCTCCACAATGCAGCACAGACAGCTGGTCAAGTCCCTTTCACCTGGCTGCACTACGTGCTGGCAACATGGATCAGCTGATAAATGCATAATCGATTTCTGGTATGAATAAATCCCATGTGAAGTACCGTCCCACATCGATAATCCAACTGCAGTTGTAGTAAGATGCATATCAAGTGAAATGGCCACAAAAAAGAGTTTAAAATAAGAGAAAAGAGAGTCCACTGGCTGCATCTGAATATTGTGCACATGTGGGAAGTTGGTGCCTTGCCAGCACAGTTCATCAGCAGTTATGTACTGATCAAACACCTAAAGGGATTTTTCACCAGACTAACAGCAGGTGATCACTGACAGCTGTCAGCCTGTTTGTGCGCTTTCTGGATGGACAGCTCCTGTGCCCGCGTGCGCACATGGGGCGCATGCGGAATGGCTGGTACAGCGTTTATGAACACATACACACAGCTGAGCGAACATTTCGGCCACACACTTGCATGCTGCTTTGATCACCTGTTCAACACACGCGTGCACACGCGGCTCGTTCAGCCATTGTGAACACACGCGCGCAGCTGAGTGGACACACAGTCATCACTCGGATCACCTGTTCTACGCACGTACACGCGTGCACTCCGTCATGTGAGACACAAACTGATGAGAGGTCAGTTTAGCGCTGGGGATGTGAGGACAAGCGGAGATTTGATTGCGTGGGTGAGTGAGTGAGTGAGTTAGTGAGTGAGTGACAGCTTCAATGTCGGTGCCTTCTGAAATATGTTTGGGCTGCATCCTGCAGGTATGCACGAGGCAGTCCAGATACGTTCGGACCACAGCTGACCACGCCTCTTCCTCCCGACTGTGTCGGATTATGTCAATATTTGTCGTGTCGGAATGGTTCCTCCACATTCTTGCTCTGTGTGACGGGGCTTAAGACTGAATCAAGAAACAGCTGACAAAATTAACACTACATACATAAGTAGAAGACATCAGCAGCTACTTGGCCAACTGTGTTTGACTTCCTCTATGGCCCAGGACTGAAAACGACTAATTCCTATGCCCTCAGTATTAAAGATAAGGATATTCATTCAAACCATGCCTTCATTATTCTATCTTAAATCATTTGGCGTGACTCACTGAGCAAGTCAGTGAAGTCTGGGAACACGTAGTGGTGTCACGTGCACAGAGCAAAAAAAAAAAAAAAAAAAAATTGGTGCCATTGTGCTGTTACTTCTGGATTTAATTTGTATGCTTGTTGTCTTGCCTGATGAGTGTGTTTAGTAGGTTTATACAGTGAGGAAAATAAGTATTTGAACACCCTGTGGTTTTGCAAGTTCACCACTTAGAAATCATGGAGGGGTCTGACATTTTCATCTTAGGTGCATGTCCATTGTGAGAGACATAATCTAAAAAAAAAAAATCCGGAAATCACAACGTATGATTTTTTTAATAATTTATTTGTATGTTACTGCTGCAAATAAGTATTTGAACACCTGTGAAAATCAATGTTAATATTTGGTGCAGTAGCCTTTGTTTGCAATTACAGAGGTCAAACGTTTCCTGTAGTTTTTCACCAGGTTTTCACACACTGCAGCAGGGATTTTGGTCTACTCCTCCATACCGATCTTCTCCAAATCTATCAGGTTTGGAGTTTCAGCTCCCTCCAAAGATTTTCTATTGAGTTCAGGTCTGGAGACTGGCCAGGCCACTCCAAGACCTTGAAATGCTTCTTAGGGAGCCCCTCCTTAGTTGCCCTGGCTGTGTGTTTGAGGTCATTATCATGCTGGAAGACCCAGCCATGATGTTGTGTGTTGGGGGGTTTGGCTGGACATTTTGGTGTTGTTTTCTTTTCTTTGCTCTCCAGGTGGTATGCAAACTGTTTTTTTGTGTGTGGAGAAGGTGCTGGCAGAAGAGTCCTTCACCCTCATCAGCATAATTAGCTGCACCTGTGGAGGATGTTTACGTGCAGGCCTACTGACTCGCAGCACCTGTGGATGATGCTCACGTGTAAACTTAAAGACTTTCAGCTGAAGCAAATAATGAGATGGTGTTCTGCATTTAAGCCATGAGTGGTTCAAGCAGAATTGCCGGGAACTCGACCTTGTGACGTTCGTTTGTGAGGCGCTGAGGACCGCGCCTGGGTTTGACGCATCGTGCCTGTGAAGGAGGACGGGTGAGGGACACATGCTGTCAGCACACATCAGAGGTGATTGATTGTCTGAATAAGTGTTAACAGTAATTTGGTATTTTGTTACGCAGTATATTTGAACATTGATGAGAATTGTGCAGCTCGCTTCTCACTGCCGTGGCGTACGGACTGATGATCCTCCACCTGTTGTGAGAAGCTGCTCATTTACATAAAGCTTAAATTCAGACCTGAATGTGTTGCTGATAGTGTGTGCCTTTGAAGGATATTTGTTGTAGCTGTTGACTTACCTCACCTTTTCCATCCTTCACAGAGTCAGCTTGTCTTATCCACCTGGGGGGTGTTCGGCGGTGAGTCTGGGTCCAGAAGCGCCGAGCTTTGATCCATTTCGGCGCTGGAGAGCGCACCGTCCTTCACCTCGCCAGACAAACGCACATTTATGTTGTACACCAATTATTGCATGGGAGAAAAATAAAATTGTTTTGTTTTTGGAACCGCTTTCTGGTTATTTAGCGCTGGGTTCAGTCAGACGCTGGTCGCGCTCCTCAACTCGCGTCTGCACATAACACATGACCCATCTTCAATGCTCTTACTGAGGGAAGGAGGTTGTTTGCCAAAATCTCGCAATACATGACCCCATCCATCCTCCCTTCAATACGGTGCAGTCGTCCTGTCCCCTTTGCAGAAGAGCACCCCCAGAGTATGATGTTTCCACCCCCATGCTTCACGGTTGGGATGGTTTTCTTGGGGTTGTTCTCACCCTCTAAACATGGTAAGTGGAGATGATTTCAAAAAGCTCTATTCTGGTCTCATCTGACCACATGGCCTTCTCCCATGCCTTTTCAGGATTATCCAGATGGTCACTAGTGAACTTGAAACGGTCCTGGACATGTGCTGGCTTGAGCAGGGGACCTTGCTGCCCTGCAGGATTTTAAACCATGACAGCATCATGTGATACTAATGTAATCTTTGTGACTGTGGTCCCAGCTCTCTTCAAGTCATTGACCAGGTCCTCCTGTGTAGTTCTGAGCTTTCTCAGAATCTTGTGTTTCTTCCACTTTCTAATAAATAATCATAACAGTTGTTGTCTTCTACCAAGTTGCTTGCCTGTTGTCCTGTAGTCCATCCCAGCCTTGTGCAGGTCTAAAGTTTTGTCCCTGGTGTCCTTAGACAACTCTTTGGTCTTGGCTATGGTGGACAGGTTGGAGTGTGATTGATTGAGTGTGTGAACAGGTGTCTTTTATACAGGTAACAAGTTAAAACAGGTGCAATTAATACAGGTAAAGAGTGCAGAATAAGAGGGCTTCTTAAAGAAAAATTAACAGGTCTGTGTGAGCCAGAATTCTTGCTGGTTGGGAGGTGATCAAATACTTATTTGCCGCAGTAACATACAAATAAATTATAAAAAAAATCATACATTGTGATTTCCGGATTTTTTTTTTTAGATTATGTCTCTCACAGTGGACATGCACCTAAGGGGTGATTCTTAGACTACGGGCACTTATTATGTCCTTTGATCATATTGTATGAAAAACAGAAAAAAGGGGAAATTTCACACTTTTATAGTTATCTTTACAATGAAAGTGTGTTAAGAAATTTGTTCTAGTAGTCTATGATGACTTTTTCATCTTTTTTCAGCATCATTATATGCAAATATTGCCATTTTGTGCTTGTCCCACACCCAGACTTTTGATCTTCAATGATAAAAATGAATGGTAAAGAAACTTTTTTTCTAATGTTTTAAAATATCTCTGAATAAAATATCAGTAAAATAATCAAAACATAATTGGGGTATTCAATGTCATACAACTGTTGTGATTTTTTTAAACAAAATGTAGTTGTCCCACACTATTGCCGTAATTTCCACCACAACATGTAATGTCCCTTTAAACAGTTTGTATGAAAGATTGTTTTGGTAGTTTCTATGGAAATAAACAGTGACATCAGAGCACATGTATATAGCGCCAAATCACAACAAACAGTTGCCCCAAGGCGCTTTATATTGTAAGTCAATGGTGTGGTGGAAATTACATTTACAAGGCCAATAGTGCCCGTAGTTAAAGAATCACCCTAAGATGAAAATTTCAGACCCCTCCATGATTTCTAAGTGTGAGAACTTGCAAAACCGCAGGGTGTTCAAATACTTATTTTCCTCACTGTAAGTGTGTATGTATGCGACATTTGTTTCTCTATTAACCTGTCATGCAGTTTCTTCTACATCTCTCCAAGCTTTGCTCCCTGTCCACATGCCACCTACGGCAAAATGTTTTTTTGTTCTATTCCAAATCCATTACTCCATCTCCATTCCTGGTGCTGCACTGTAACTTTGTCTAGCTGATTTGACATATCAGTTCCTGAATTGCAGTTGAATCTGGTCATCTTCCATCATTCCACAGATGCCTTCCCTCCTCCAGAAATGGTGGAGGAAGGTGGACTGGCACGGCCAGTGGTGGCTGGCATTGTGGCCACCATTTGCTTCCTGGCTGCAGCTGTTCTCTTCAGTACGATGGCGGCGTACTTTGTCAACAAACAGCGCAGACGCAAACTTAAGAGGAAAAAAGGTGAGGAAAATGTGTGTTGGGAATGGAAGATACAGACTTAAAATTGTATCACGATGTCTCGCTATTTTTTGTAATATGACAAACAGTGATATTTTTATCATGGGGAGAAATTGTAATGGCAATTGTAATGTCACCTATGACATGATATGGCACCTGCCTACTGTGTGTGAAACTAAATGTCAAACCAAATTTTAAGTGATTTAGAAATTTTGCAAATCAGATATGTGAAGTCAGACTCTGCACAAACCAGTATAGCATTGTTGATATTTGATGTCACCCTATGTTGAGTTTAGGTCACGATATCATTTAAAATCTTGGACTCTACATAAACTGTTTATGATGACCTACTGTGTTACCCAACTTCAACAAATCATATTCTTGGCCTGAATCAGCCATAATGTGTTATGAGTCCTTAAATAAAATGCAAATCTGATTCTTGCATGTTCAGGAATTTATTCAAAAAATACAAGGTCTATTAGAAAAGTATCTGACCTTATTTTTTTCAAAAACCATATGGATTTGAATCACGTGTGATTACATCAGACATGCTTGAACCCTCGTGGGCATGTAAGAGTTTTTTCACACCTGTCGGTTACGTCATTCGCCTGTGGGCAGTCTTTGAGTGAGGAGTGGTCCACCCTCTCGTCGATTTTTTTCATTGTTTAGGAATGGCTCAGAGACTGCTGCTTTGTTTGATCAAATTTTTTTCAAAACTGTAAGGCACAACTGAGTGGACACCATTCGATAAATTCAGCTGGTTTTCGGTAAAAATTTTAACGGCTGATGAGAGATTTTGGTCTGGTAGTGTCGCCGTAAGGACGGCCCACGGCGACTGACGGCGATCTGCGCTTCGAGGCGGCAGCGTCTCGCCATTTCAAGTTGAAAACTTCCACATTTCAGGCTCTGTTGACCCAGGAAGTCGTCAGAGAACAGAGAAATTTCAGAAGAAGTCAGCATGAGGAGTTTATTTGGACATTCCATTGTTAATGGACATTTTGTAATGAAAGAACGTGCGGGCAGAGTCGCATGTCGGGCCGGACCCGACCGCTGGTGGTCGCGACAGGAAAAACACCTCCGTTGGAAACCTTTACGGGCAAGTTGGAACATGCCCAAGCTGTTAAACAATTTCTCAGTTACTCACTTGTTGAAAGCCATCAAAAGCCGCCTGAATTTTACAAATGGTTTTCAACACGGAGGTGTTTTTCCTGTCGCGGCGCACACAGATTTGCCGAGTCGTCACGGAAACGACTCGGCGAATTTGCGCGCACGTCTTTCATTACAAAATGTCCTTAAACAGTGGAATGTCCGCATAAAGTCCTCATGCCGGCCTCTTCTGAATCTTCTCTGTTCTCTCACGACGTCTTGGGTGAATTAAGCCTTAAATTAGGATGTTTTCAGGTCGAAACAGGCCGACGACGGCGCCTGGAAGCGTTGCATGACGTCCCGCTGCGTGGGAAGTCCTTACACCGACAGAAACACCCCATAATCTCTCATCAGCCGTTAAACTTTTCACCGAAAACCAGCTTAATTTCTCGAATAGTGTCCACTCGGATATTCCTCACAGGTCCAGAAAAAATTTTGATAAAGCAACGCGCCATCTCGAGCAGCGTGTGAAACAAAGGAATTCAGCCGAGAGGGCGGACCACATCTCACTCAAGGCCTGCCCACAGGGAAATGACGTCACCGACGCGTGAAAAAACTCACGCATGCGCACGAGGGTTCAAGCATGATTGGTGTAATCGCACGTCATTCAAATCCATATAGTTAAAAAAAAAATAAAAGGGTCGATTTATTATCTAATAGACCTCGTATATTGGTTCTAAAGCATTAATATTTTTTCTCTTTGTTTTTCCTCATCTTTCAGATCCCCCTCTTTCCATAACCCACTGCAGAAAAAGCATGGAAACTCCGTAAGTAACAAAATGATGATGCCTGGCACAAAAAAAAGTTTTAACACAACAGCACAGCACCCAAGCCACAGCACACTTGTCAAAATAAGCTTGTGAAATATAATAAAGTTCTGGACAGAATTCATGTAGTTTAATTTGCTAATTAGTTGGCCAACAATGCAAGAATGATCAGCTATGAATAGAAAGGTTGAAAGAGCAGATATTGAACCTTTGTTGCCATATCAAATCAGTTCAGTTTATTTATATACCGCCAAATCACAACATACCTAAGTCACCCCAAGGCGCTTTACATGGGTCAGGTTTGACCTTACCATTTTACATTCATTCATTCATTCTCTATACCCGCTTACTCCAATCAAGGGTCGTGGGTGGCAGGGTGTGTGTGTGGGGCCCTATCCATAGAGTCCCTTTATACAGAGAGTAGCGACATGACGAGCCAGAAAAAAGTCACTTGACTTGTGGTGCCATCTTGGGGCCAAAATAGGGTTTGCTGTTAAGCAGTCTGCATGTAAATCAAGCCATTTTATTTATTTATTTGCTGAAAATTACAGGTTGCTGTGCATTTGGATGCAACAAATAGACACAACAAGGGCTTCAAGATGTACAGATTTCCTTCAGATCCGAAAAGAAGAAAAATTTGGGAAAATCAAGTCAGTCGCGTGGGGTGTAGCCTGACATCATCGTCAAAGTCTTGAGAGGTAAATTTAGTGTTCAGTCCCATGTACAGTAAAACTCACCTAAACCGTCATCGTATAAACTGGATATTTGCAGTCACCGGATAACAAAAGTCCCAATGTTTTTGTATTGTTTTTCATGCAATAAACACTGTATATAATGGATTTTATGTAACAGATTTTTGCTCACATCAGATAAAATGTATTTCCATTATAAACCCCAAGCAGTCTGGATGTGCACAGTAACAGAGGTGCAAAATTAGAGTTCAACACCGACACTCAACGATTTTAGGAAAGTGGGACCGGAGTAATTTCCATGATTAAAAGCCTGAGCGTTTGTTTTGTCAGACCTTGCTCAGACTCAGACCCGCAGCCTGATGTGCACCTGTTAAATCAGACACAAAAGGCTGTGATTTGACACTTTTCTGCTTTCACTCTTTCTTCTCATATTGTAATAGTTTTTGCAGTGCACACGCTGATTACATTTCGGGATTAATCCAGAATAAAGCATTATCCAGCGACGGAGAACTTTTAAATTGTCACGCACATCGGCGTCATGACACAGAGTTACAGAGCTGCAGAAGCATAAATCAGGCTTTAAATTAATTAAATAAATCATCAAAAATTATAAATTTATATAAATTTGATAGCTTAACTATTTTTATATTTATGTTGACAACACCTGTACCTGGATGTGTTGCTGTATGTGGTTAAAAAAAAAGGTTGAAAACATAAAAGGTTATTTCAGTAGTTCAGCATAATTGGCTCCACAAAATGGCCCATGTTCTCAGTTGTCACTCCTCTCTGTATAAAGGAACTTTACCTATCCCAGCATTCGTAGGGTGTAAGGGGGGGTACACACTGGACAGGATGCCAGTCTATCGCAGGGCCGCATGTAGACAGACAAAAATATTCCCACCCACGTAGAGAAGCTTGAATCTTTGACTGGACTGGGTTGCTTGACGCGAGGACGTTTTGCTTCAAATCGCAGAAGCTTCCTCAGCTAAAATTCTTGCTCTGGTGGTCTGACTTCTGTCTTGACTCTTGTAGAGAAGAATAATCAAGAATTTCCAAAAGCTGGAGTTTTAAACCTAACCAGACCCCTCCTACCGAGAGGCAGACTGCTATAGGCTGGTGACTAAACAATAGCTCTAATTAGCACCTATTGTGTTCTAGTTAGCACCCTCCTAATGACAGGGCAGCTGTCCCTCCTAATGATGGGATGGACCCTCTCTTGATGGCTCCCTTGACAACTCTGCTGATGACGTGAATGACTCATTACCATGAACAAAAGACTGAAACTGCTTTGACCTGAGTACCCCATTGTAAACAGGGGATAAAGCGTGTCTCAGACCCCCTCCCCGGTTAAGGTTGGGTTTCAAACGTTTCACAAAGAATGCCTCCTTGACCCCTCTCTCAAACCATTTCTTCTCTCTGGCTAATATTTTAACTTCCTTGTCCTCAAACGTGTGGTTAGTGTCTTTAAGGTGGAGATGAACTGCAGACTGAGGTCCACTGGTGCCCTCTCTGCGGTGCTGGTATAGCCTTTTGTGTAAAGGTTGCTTAATCTCACCTATGTAGTGTTCGTTACAGTTTTCCTGACATCTGATAGAATACACTACATTGCTCTGTTTGTAACTAGGGATCCTGTCCTTAGGGTGACCTAATTTCTGTCTCAAAGTGTTAACCAGTTTAAAGTAAACTGGGATTTTGTGCTGTCTGAAGATCCTCTGTAGTTTTTCCCCTACTCCTACTAAATAAGGGAGAGACACTCCTCTTCTTCTTGTCTCCGTTTGAAACCCAGCCTTAACCGGGGAGGGGGTCTGAGACACGCTTTATCCCCTGTTTACAATGGGGTACTCAGGTCAAAGCAGTTTCAGTCTTTTGTTCATGGTAATGAGTCATTCACGTCATCAGCAGACTGCCCTGTCATTAGGAGGGTGCTAACTAGAGCACAATAGGTGCTAATTAGAGCTATTGTTTAGTCACCAGCCTATAGCAGTCTGCCTCTCAGTAGGAGGGGTCTGGTTAGGTTTAAAACTCCAGCTTTTGGGACTTCTTGATTATTCTTCTCTACAAGAGTCAAGACAGAAGTCAGACCACCAGAGCAAGAATTTTAGCTGAGGAAGCTTCTGCGATTTGAAGCGAAACGTCCTCGCGTCAAGCAACCCAGTCCAGTCGAAGATTCAGGCTTCTCTACTATGGAAACCACCTGGACAACTGAGAGCCTACACAGAAACATTCCCACCCGCGGTCAATTTTAAAAGTTCCAGTTGAACTAATCTGCATGTCTTTGGATGTGGGAGTAAGCCAGAGTACCCGGAGAGAACCCATGTGAACGTGCAAACTCCACACAGAAAGGCCACAGGTGGGAAGTGATCCTGCAGCCTTCTTGCTTTGAAGCAACACTGCTAACCACTAAGCCACCATACCACCCTGTATACATACATTATACAGTTTTTATGTTATCTGTCAACTTATCCTTTTGATTTGGCACACTTTGTTTTTCTGTAATCAGAAAGGTCATAGTAAACCATGTTAAACATTGACATCTACTCCTTCATCCCAATAAAAGATTGGAATGTTTACATTGCAAAAATTACAAAATCTGACTTCATGTTTCACAATGCAAATGAACAAAGAATGATTCATCAAGAGATTTCAAATGAGAGGCCGTCTCTCCCCATGCTCTTCAGATGGTACATTACCCTGAGTCATTAGTGAACCAGAAATGATTACTGACTTCAGTGTTTCACTCACTCCAAGTAAATTATTACATGTACCGTATTTTCCGGACTATAGAGCGCACCTCAGTATAAGCCGCACCCACAAAGTTAAAAAAAAAAATGGAAATGTACATATATAAGCCGCACCGGGCTAAAAGCCGCTGATATCTACTGAACTGATTACGTAGTTTAACTGAACATAACTGAACTGATTACGTAGTTTAACTGAACATAACTGAACTGATTACTGTCCAAACGGTGATTGTAGCATAAAAGTGCTGATCAGACAGAACAGAAAAATGACTGGTTTATTCATCGTCCTCCTCCACACTGAAACCACTGAAGTCATCTTCTTCAGTGTCGGAGTTGAACAGCCTCAGAAGAGCTTCGTCACATACCTTTTCTGTGTCGATATCAGTGTTGCTCTCCGTGTCACTGTCATCCCGGGGTGAAGCTGGCTCTGAAGCTGTGGTGCCGTCTTCACGCAGCAGTCCAGCCTTTCGGAACCCATTGGTGATGGTAGATTCCTTCACGTTGCTCCACGCTGTTAGGATCCACTGACAGACATCAGAAAATGATGCCCTTCGCATGCGGCCAGTTTTTGTGAAGGATTTATCGCCGCAAGTCATCCAAGCCTCCCATTCACCACGGAGTGCTGCTTTAAACGCTCGATTCACACTGATGTCCAGGGGTTGCAAAAACTTTGTTGTACCTCCAGGAATCACAGCAGGAATCGAGTTGGTTCTCTTGATGACTGCTTTCACTGAATCTGTGATGTGGGCCCTCATACTGTTCAAAACAAGCAGCGCTTTTTTCCGGTGAAAAAATCCTCCTGGGCGCTTTCCGTAGCACTCCGTTAACCAGTCCTTCATTAGACTTTCTAGCATCCATCCTTTCTGGTTGACTTTAACCACAATGTCCTTCGAGAGTTGGTCTTTCGGCAGAGTTTTGCGCTTAAAAATTACCATCGGGGGAATCTTCTTTCCAGATGCGGTGCAGCCCAGGACACAGGTGAAATGTGTCCTCTCGTGTCCAGTGGTTTTCACCATAATGGATGATGCACCTGTCTTGTTTACAGTCCTGGTCAGAGGCAGATCAAATGTCAATGGCACTTCATCCATATTTATAATGTTGTCTGGTCCTATGGCGTTCTCCGCGATCTTTGCTTCAACAAACTGTCGGAAATTTGCAACTTTTTCCTGGTAGTCCGGGGGGAGTTGCTGACAGAGAGTTGTCCGCTCTTTCTTCTCATGAATCTGAAACACCAGGACGGTCCTCTGTTAAAATCGTCAATATTCATTTTGCGGGTGATTGATTTGGCTTTCAGCCCGATTTGCACAGTGGATACACCTCGGCCACCTGCTCTCTGAGTGTTAACCCAGTCCTCAAGAACATTTTCAAGTTCAGGCCACCTGCTTTTATGTCCTCTGAAAGCCTTTCTAGTCTTTTGGCATTGAATGAGTTCTTCCCGCTGCCGTCTCCAGCGCCGAACCATAGATTCATTCACGCCAAGCTTACGTGCAGCAGCTCTATTTCCTTCCTTTACTGCCAGATCGATGGCCTTCAACTTAAATGCGGCATCATATGAACTTCTTCGTGTGGTTTCCATGATGAGGGAGTGTGGGTTTGAAAAAACCTTCGTCGTGCCTGCTGCTTGCATGTGCTAAATGAAAATTAGCGCTTTCTTCTTTGATTTCCAACTTTGACTTCCCACCTCTCCTTTTTTTTTTTACTTTCTGCTAACGCGCCCCCTGGCGGGTGAAGAAAAAAACCACAGAAAAGCTGCACCTCAATATAAGCCGCATGTTTCAAAGTGTGGGAAAAAAGTAGCGGCTTATAGTCCAGAAAATACGGTAATTGAAAGAATTATAAATTGTCATTAAATTATGTACTCCTTTGAAGTTGTTTGATCTCATACTGCTTATTTAGTGCAAACACTGAGGTATATTTTGTTCTTGTTGCGCTCAGGGTCTGTATGAAGAGTTAATTTCAGTTTTCCTGTTAAAGTGGCCTTATTCTACAAGTCACTGAGTTGCAGGAAACCACTTTTATGTCTAAAAGTATTGGGGTCATGTTTCAATAGGCTGCGGCCACAGAGTGAGTGGATGCGCGTTTAGTTGTAGGTGGCTGAGTGGGATGCTGAAAATCTGTTTTGCTGAGCTCTTGGCTGTTTTCTTGTGCAGCTGATCACATCGTATTTAGCCCAGTGTGTGACTTAGGGACCTACACTTGATACAGAGCAATGCATAGCACAAGTCAAATGTCATTGCTCACGTCCAACCGACTGAGTTTTTTCATATCCAGTGCACTCCTTCTTTTTTAAATAAAATTGCTTTTAATGTTGTAATCAGGACAGAGTAATTACTAAAATATGAATTTGAAGTGTAGCAGCAGGTGATGGTTTTCAGAGATGGCAGGTGAGCTGGATCCTCAGGACATTTAACCAGATGAAGGTCTCCTCTGCAGCTTCAGCTTCTTGGTGTAGTTTTTTGAGACATTTTCCTTTGAAGAGCATTGATGTTCTCTTCTTCCTTCTGAACTTCAGGTCTTGGTGTTTAACTCCATCACTGGAAGTTTTGAATTGCATCAAGGTTCTCTGCACAGCAGATGTTGAAATGTTCCTGATGTGGAACAAGTGAAGAAGTATATTTCTTAAAATATATATTTAAAAAACAGGAAACAGCACTGTCTGGTTACTAGATAGTTAACAAATTTAAATAAAAAAAAATCTAAGTTATATAAAGTTAGGACTGTTCATATAGTCGCACCAGTAACAAATTAAAACAAGAGCAATCCGAGATTTCTGACATCTGCCAAGGGTTGAGGAGGACTCAAAGTAAAAGATATGTGATTCATATCGTGACCCAGACTTTACCTGAAATCCTGATCCAGAATCCGGTGTCGCCGACCGAACGGTCCTCCCTAAAAATCGGTCCGCCCTGCCTTCACTGCACATGCGTCACTCCGGAACAGAGCAGCGTCATTTCTTAGCGTCAGTGCACAGATTATCACCTTGTTTCTGCTTAAAACTGCACTCCAGTCATTATCTGTCTTGACAGATATCTGAAGCTTTTGTACAACAATCATTTCCACATAAATTCAGCATTATTTCATCATAAAAGATGGGGGAAGTGATTAGAGTGCCACAAGACGTGTTGCTGTACCTATGCCATTTCGATGCGTCAGTAGCGACTCATCGATTATTGCCTCGTTTCTGCTTAAAATGGCCTTGTTTCTGCTTAAAACTGACTTTCAATGATTTAAGAGGTTTCTCCTTTATCATCTGATGGTTAGTAATCACATTATTACCTTTGATTGGTTTTGGGTGTAGAGAGTCAGTCTCGGATGTGCTGCTGTGGTCCGTGAAGTAGTAATCCTTAAAAGCCTATATAAATTTAAGTCTTAATCGAGAATCTGTATCCAGATCTGGATCAGCTCCAAAATTTGATGGAGCATTCCATGGCCTAATATCTATCTGTGGTGAAAAGTTTGTCAAAATCTGTGCAGTAGTTTTGATGTAATCCTGCTAACAGACAGACAGACAGACAAATAAATAAACTAAAAGATTTTATTACCTCCTTAGCAGATGTAAAAACAAAGCTATTGTAAAGCTTTATTTTGTAAAAATAAAAGTAGATCAAAAACTATTTGCAAATATAAAACAGCTCAGTCAGCTTGACTGAGTGATTGATTCTGCAGCGAAGGGCTAAAGGTGCGTTTACATATAACCAAGACACGTTACAAATGTCATTTTTCTGTCATTCGTGACACATTCCTGACATTCTCAATGTGACTTAACGCATCTGAATAGGTTTCTTAATAGTGCGTGTTGGTGCGTGATATTCTTGATATTTGTGGAGCATGTTTTTGCCTGTCAAAAAATCTTGCACGAATGTCACACACCACCCTCATTTCGTCTCACATCGTGGAGGTCGCAACTGAGCGTATTGATCCATCTTGATGAGTATTGATCCTTAATAGAACGTGACAACGTTCGTAGTGGTTCCTGTGATGGTTCTTGGAGCCCAAACTGTCACGCGTTATTACGAAGTGACACGGAAACTGTCAAGTTTGACATGACTTGTAACGCGGCGCCACATTTCAGTGCGCGCCACGACAAATCAGTTTTCTGTCACCTGCTTCATGTGCCTGATGTTTGGGAAAATGCGCGAGACGACACCCGTGTAAAGCCACACATCTAGTTCTGTCCTCCTCCTCCTCTCTGCGCCACTCCAGGCACAGAGCCCAAATATGCATGCAGTCACAAAGTTCTTCTGAAAAACTGGAGCAATCTGAATTCGGTTGGATGAATATGGGTGTGTATGTGTGGAGACAATTCACTTCGTTCACAACGTGACAGAACTTAACCTATGCGCTGTTACGCGCAATAGCGCGCAACAACGCGGAACACTATTCATGACCGTGCGTAATGGTTCCTGATAATTCTCCAGCAACATGTGCCATTAATCGTAACACGTGGTAACAGGTTGCAGGAGTTCCTGAGGACACCTGACGCCTCTGCCCCGAATCATCACATTCGTGATCAGTGGCCAAGAATGTGTACTTCGTGACATTCGTGACTTGTCGTCGTTATTTGTAAACGCGGCATTAGCTAGCGTTAGCCGATACAACTTACGTGTTCAGTGGTGCACTAATGTCACTTTTTATTTTCAGATTACTCACTCACCTCAAACAAATTTGCAGAAGCTCCATTGCTCAAACTGGGCATGTGTATATATCCAAAAGTGAAGAATTTCAGATTGAGTGTGTCTGCTTGATCATACTGGCTTCTCTCTCTCTCTCTCTCTCTCTCTTTCTCTCTCTCTCTCTCTCTCTCAAAGCTGCTTCTTACTCTTAAGGTGTAGTATGATGGGATAGGTGATGGGATAGTCCGTTGCTGAATGCACTGCTTAAGGCACTCCCATCACTCACAGTCTGATGCAGAGGGAGGGAGGTGTTATTCATGATGGCAGGCAGTTTGGCCACAGCCATTCTCTCCCACACCACCTCGATAGATTCTAAGGGACACCCAGAGACTGAGCTGGCTCTTTATATCAGCCTGTTCAGTCTGTTCCTATCCCGCTCAGAGCACTCTGCTCCCCAGCAAACCACTGCATAGAAGACCACCGATGCCACCACAGTGTCGTAGAAGGTCATCAGGAGTGTCTTACACACACATCAAAGGGTGCAAGCCTTCTCGGCAGGTATAAATGACACTGACCCTTCCTGTAGAGAGAGTCAGTGTTATCTGATCAGTCCAATTTGTTATTTAGGTTAACACCCAGGTACTTGTATGTCCTCACTCTCTCGATGTCAAGTCCCTGGATGTTCAGAGGTGGAGTGTTTGGAAGTTTCCTGTGTAAGTCGACCACCATTTTCTTTGTCTTGCTGGCATTCATTTGCAGGTGGTTTTGCTCACGCCAGTCGACAAAGTCCATGATGACCTTCCTATACTTGCAGTCTTTCCCCCCCCCGGACTCACATCCTACAACGCCAGTGTCATCGGAGAACTTCTGGAGGTGACAACTGTCCGTGGAGTACCTAAAATCCAATGTGTACAGAGTGCAGAGGAAAGGAGAGAGTGATGTACACTGGGGGATGCCCATGCTGCAGACTACCGCATCAGACATCCAGCTCTGTCGCCTCACTACTGGGGTCTGTCAGTGAGGTAGTCCATGGTCCATGGAGCCAGCTTGTCACTGAACCCCACTCTCTCTAGCTTCACCCTGAGCATTGATGGTTGGATTGTGATCAAGGTAGTGGAGAAGTCGAAGAATGTGATCCTCACGTTGTTTCCAGTATCGTGCAAGTGAGACAGGGATCTCTGCAGCAGGTAGATGACAGCGTCAATTTTCCCAATGCCAGGCTGGTACGCAAACTGCAGAGGATCCATGTTTGGGCTCTCCAGGGGGCAAAGACAGTTCAAGATGATCCTCTTGAATGCCTTCATCATGTGAGAGGTTAAAGCCACAAGCCTAAAGTGGTTACCTTCCTTGGGGAACAAGGTCTTTGGGATTAGGACCACACAAGAGGTCTTCCAGATGGCAGGAACTCTTTCCAGTCTCAGGCTTAGATTGAAGATGTAGCAGACCACCTGACAGAGCTGCTCTGCACAATCCTTGAGGAGTCGGAAGCTGATGCCATCATGACTTTTCTGGCTCTGATCTTCCGAAGCTGCATTCTCTGTTGGTCTCCAGGGAGAAGAGTAGAGGGGAAAGAATGCAGCCTTGGGGGGATCTGGTACTGATGGGCCGTGTTTTGTAGATGTGTGCACCCCCAGCTTCACATGCTGCCTTCTGTTGGACAGAAAGTCAGTAATCCACCTGCAGGTGGAGTCAGACGTTCTTTGTTTTTTCGGGATGGGAATGATGGTGGAGACTTTGAAGTATGCTGGCACCTGGCAAGTCTCCAGTGAGGTGTTGCAGATGTCTGTGAACACCGCGGACAGTTGGTCAGCACAGTTCGTCAACATGGATGGGGAGACAGAGTCGGAGCCGGCTGCTTTGTGTGGGTTTTTCTTTCTGTAGAGTGTTTTGACATCTCTCTCATGAATAGAGAGGGGGGAAGGATGCTGGTGGATTGGAGCTGTTGGTTGTCATTGGGGATGGTGGTAAGACTGATTGTACGACTTCATTCATGATTGTAAGACTATCCGAGCACATGCCTTAATAATTGGTGGTCGCTGATGTATTTAATTGCTAATTATCCCTCCCGCTCGGTGAGTAAGCATGTGCATTTCCGGAAAACGTCTTACTCAGCATTTCTCGATGTGCGACGTACATTTTAGGAAAAGCAGAAACATCCCGATGGCTGACAGACAGAATGAAACGAACACTACTATGTCTGATGACAAAGCTGCTGAGCTTTCAGTCGAAAGGGATGGCTCAGATTTACATAGGATGTATAGGCAGACAAGAGACAACACACACTTCACCCAGGCACAGGCAGCTAAAAGGAAATGCGTGCAGCAGCCACAGCTAAGAGAGCGAGACAGGCTCATATTAAATCAGTGCACAAAATAGCACAGAAAGTAAAGGCAAATGAAAAATGAACCTGGGATGATAATGATCATACCATACAAGTACCATAATTTGCCAAGAGGAACTATTGACAATATTGAAAATAGATTAAATTATGTGAGAAGTATTTTCATGGAACTTAGTCAAGTTTTCCCCCATATCTGTTCATATAGACCAGAACTTTAGCATGGAATCCTGTGTGGGAGTACATGTATTTTATATCATGTACGACAAGGCAATCATTCCCTTATTACAATCATATGAGAATTGCAAGAACCTATTTGGTTAGAGTTGCATGCAGTATGATATGATCCACAGTTAAATAATTTTTTTTCTCACTCTCCTTTTGTCATTTTTATTTGTTGCAGTCTTCTTCTTCTTTTTCTTTCGGCTACTCCCGTTAGGGGTCGCCACAGGAGATCAGTCCTGTCCATCTTACCCTGTCATCTGTATCTTCCTCTTTCACACCTCCTGCATGCCATGCCTCCTGCATGTCCTCACTCAGCATATCCATAAACCTCCTCTTTGGCCTCACTCTTCTCCTTCTGCCTGGTGGCTCCATCCTCACCATCCTTCTCCCTATATAACCTGGGTCCCTCCTCTACACATGTCCAAACCATCTCAGTCTCACCTCTTTGACTTTGTCTCCAAACGTCCCACCTGAGCTGTCCCTCTGATATGCTCATTCGTAATCCTGTCCATTCTTGTCACTCCCAAAGAGAATCGCAAAATCTTCAACTCTCCCACCTTCAGCTCTGCCTCCTGTGTTTTTGTTAGTGACACCGTCTCTAAAGGTGCGTTTACACATAAGCAAGATGCGTTACGAATGTCATTTTTCTGTCATTCATGACACTTTCCTGACATTCTTAATGTGACGTAACTCATCTGAATAGGTTTCTTAATAGTGCGTGTTGGTGCATGATATTCTTGATATTCGTGGAGCATGTTTTTGACTGTCAAAAAATCTTCCACGAATGTCACACACCACCCTCATTTTGCCTCATGTCATGGAGGTCGCAACTGAGCGTGTTGATCCGTCTTGATGAGTAGTGATCCTTAATAGAGCGTGACAACATTTGTAGTGGTTCCTGTGATGGTTCTTGGAGCCCAAACTGTCACGCGTTATTACGAAGTGACACGAAAACTGTCAAGTTTTGACACGACTTGTAACGCGGTGTCACATTTCACTGCGCGCACGACAAATCAGTTTTCTGTCACGTGCACGCAATTAAACTCGGCTCCACAGTGTTCATAGTAGAGACGCTTGAATCTTCGACTGGACTGGGTTGCTTGACGCGAGGACGTTTCACTTCAAATCGCAGAAGCTTCCTCAGCTAAAATTCTTGCTCTGGTGGTCTGACTTCTGTCTTGACTCCTGTAGAGAAGAATAATCAAGAAGTCACAAAAGCTGGAGTTTTAAACCTAACCAGACCCCTCCTACTGAGAGGCAGACTGCTATAGGCTAGTGACTAAACAATAGCTCTAATTAGCACCTATTGTGCTCTAGTTAGCACCCTCCTAATGACAGGGCAGCTGTCCCTTCTAATGATGGGACAGACCCTCTCTTGATGGCTCCCTTGACGACTCTGCTGATGACGTGAATGACATTACCATGAACAAAAGACTGAAACTGCTTTGACCTGAGTACCCCATTGTAAACAGGGGATAAAGCGTGTCTCAGACCCCCTCCCCGGTTAAGGTTGGGTTTCAAACGTTTCACAAAGAATGCCTCCTTGACCCCTCTCTCAAACCATTTCTTCTCTCTGGCTAATATTTTAACTTCCTTGTCCTCTAACATGTGGTTAGTGTCTTTAAGGTGGAGATGAACTGCAGACTGAGGTCCACTGGTGCCCTCTCTGCGGTGCTGGTATAGCCTTTTGTGTAAAGGTTGCTTAGTCTCACCTATGTAGTGTTTGTTACAGTTTTCCTGACATCTGATAGAATACACTACATTGCTCTGTTTGTAACTAGGGATCCTGTCCTTAGGGTGAACTAATTTCTGTCTCAAGGTGTTAACTGGTTTAAAGTAAACTGGGATTTTGTGCTGTCTGAAGATCCTCTGTAGTTTTTCCCCTACTCCTGCTAAATAAGGGAGAGACACTCCTCTTCTTCTTGTCTCTGTCTCCTTTCTATCTGGTCTTTTTGTTCTCTGGGACTTCTGCACTTTGTCCAGGGACCATCGTGGGTACCCTCATACTGTGAGGGCTTTCCGGACAAGTTGTTGTTCTTTAGCCCTTCCCTCTGCAGTTGTGAGCACCTGTAGGGCTCTGTGTTGAAGCGTCCTGATCACCCCGAGCTTGTGTTCAAGGGGGTGGTTTGAGCCAAAGAGCAGATATTGGTCAGTGTGAGTTGGTTTTCTGTAAACCCCTGTCTGGAGCTGCCTGTTCTCTCCAATCATAACATCAAAGTCCAAGAAGGCCAAATGGTTGTTTCTGGCATCCTCACGTGTGAACTTGATATTGGCGTCCACCGAGTTGATGTGTTCTGTAAAGTCCTCAACTTCCTGTTGCTTGATTTTAGCCCATGTGTCATCAACATATCTGAACCAGTGACTGGGAGAGATGCCCGAGAAAGACATCAAGGCTGTCTTCTCCACTCGCTCCATGTACAGATTGGCCACAATGGGGGATACCGGAGACCCCCTCGCACAACCATGAATCTGCCTGTAGTAATTTCCCCTAAACAGGAAATACGTGGTGTTAAGACAGATCTCCAAGAGTTGGCAGATGTGGTCTGGTGTGAGTTTGGTCCTTTCAAGTGGAGACACATCCTCCAGCAGTCTCTGCCTCACAGCTGAGACGGCCTCAGCGGTGGGGTTGCAGGTGAACAATGAAGTCACATCAAATGTCACGATTGTTTCATCTGCCTCCAGCTGCAGGTCCTTGATCTTGTTCACAAAATCTTGTGTGTTCTCCACATGGTGGTCTGAGTTACCCACTAGAGGAGCCAAAATCCACTAACAGTATGTGGGTACCCACGATGGTCCCTGGATAAAGTGCAGAAGTCCCAGAGAACAAAGAGACCAGATAGACAGGAGACGGAGACAGGAAGAAGAGGAGTGTCTCTCCCTTATTTAGCAGGAGTAGGGGAAAAACTACAGAGGATCTTCAGACAGCACAAAATCCCAGTTTACTTTAAACCGGTTAACACCTTGAGACAGAAATTAGTTCACCCTAAGGACAGGATCCCTAGTTACAAACAGAGCAATGTAGTGTATTCTATCAGATGTCAGGAAAACTGTAACGAACACTACATAGGTGAGACTAAGCAACCTTTACACAAAAGGCTATACCAGTACCGCAGAGAGGGCACCAGTGGACCTCAGTCTGCAGTTCATCTCCACCTTAAAGACACTAACCACACGTTTGAGGACAAGGAAGTTAAAATATTAGCTAGAGAGAAGAAATGGTTTGAGAGAGGGGTTAAGGAGGCATTCTTTGTGAAACATTTGAAACCCAGCCTTAACCGGGGAGGGGGTCTGAGACACGCTTTATCCCCTGTTTACAATGGGGTACTCAGGTCAAAGCAGTTTCAGTCTTTTGTTCATGGTAATGTCATTCACGTCATCAGCAGAGTCGTCAAGGGAGCCATCATGAGAGGGTCCGTCCCATCATTAGGAGGGACAGCTACCCTGTCATTAGGAGGGTGCTACCTAGAGTACAATAGGTGCTAATTAGAGCTGTTGTTTAGTCACTAGCCTATAGCAGTCTGCCTCTCGGTAGGAGGGGTCTGGTTAGGTTTAAAACTCCAGCTTTTGTGACTTCTTGATTATTCTTCTCTACAAGAGTCAAGACAGAAGTCAGACCATCAGAGCAAGAATTTTAGCTGAGGAAGCTTCTGCGATTTGAAGTGAAACGTCCTCGCGTCAAGCAACCCAGTCCAGTCGAAGATTCAAGCTTCTCTACTATGGAAACCACCTGGACAACTGAGAGCCTACACAAATCCACAGCGTTCAGTTTGATGCAGTATGCCGAAGAGGAACAGTGACGCAAAATCAGCCAAGTGTCGTTCCACAGTTCCTGCTGAAGCTCCTCAGGGCGCTCCTGCAGGTGTTCCACTTGTTATTGAGCAGGAGAACGAGTCTGAGCCAGAGGAGTGAGAATAAACTCATGTGCAGCCAGACATCTCTGCACCTCCTCCAGTCCGGCGGAGGAAGAAGCGTGCGCACAATTAAACCCTGCTGCACCACATTCAGTTTGATTGCTGACACCAAGTTGGCTAAAAGTCTTATTTCAGTGCTCCTCAGCGCGCTCCTGCAGGTGTTCCACCTGCTGCATGTGCCTAATGTTTGGGAAAACGTGTGAGCCCCGAGCCGCATGAAGCCACATATCTGGCTCTGTCCGTCTCCTCCTCTCTGCGCCTCTCCATGGCACAGAGCCCAGCTACACATGCAGTCACAAAGTTCTTCTGAAAAAATGGAGCAATCTGGATGAATATGGGTGTGTGTGTAGAGACAATTCACCTCGTTCACAACATGACAGAACTTAACGATGCATTGTTACGCGCAATAGCGCGCAACAACGCGGAACACTATTCCTGACCGTACGAAATGGTTCCTGATAATTCTCCAGCAATTAATTAATCGTAACGCGTGGTAACAGGTTGCAGCAGTTCCTGAGGACACCTGACGCCTCTGCCCCGAATCATCACATTCGTGGCATTCGTGACTTGTCATCGTTATGTGTAAACGCGGCATTAGCTAGCACGCAACAACGCGGAACACTATTCTTGACCGTGCGTAATGGTTCCTGTAATGGAGAGTTTCTCCACAGGGTGGGTGGATTAGAGCCGGTGACACTACGGGAGTGTGACTCCAGTTAGAGAATCACGGATGCAGTTCAGGAGTTGTATGGGCTTGAATCAAAAGAACGTGGTTCTGTGAACACAACACAGTATGCAGTATATCAGTAAAATGATACACATATATTAACACAAATTAACACACAGCATGTTACAGGGTGCTAACTTAGCATGTCAATCATATGATGAACAATAACCATCAACAATAATAATAATAAACAGCAGGTAAAAAGGAGGTAAAAATAACAACATAAATCAGAATATAAATCTCTTCAGTGCATACCAACAGCAATGGGAATCAGGAGTGCAAATGAATCAACAACCGATTCAGTTAAATGACATTAACAACAAACCAAGAAATATCTGGATAAATAAACAAATAATCATCTCCAGGATGCATACATGTTGGTGATAACATAAATCAGCTGGTACTTACCTTTCTCATTTACACACGTTTTCAGCAACAGGAGAGAAACACACACAGCTCTGTAGCTGCTCCTCATGCCACACCCTGATCATGCAGGCTGCACATGCACAGGCAGCAGAAAAAAACTCAGGTGAAACACCACCTCTCTTAAAGGGCCAGCAGCAACAGAACTTAGAAGGAACAGAGCTTAATATTAACAAGGCTTTCCTACAGTTCCTGTTAATTCTCCAGCAACAATGTGCCATTAATCGTAATGTGTTGTAACAGGTTGCAGCAGTTCCTGAGGACACCTGACACCTCTGCCCCGAATCATCACATTCATGATCAGTGGCCAAGAATGTATACTTCATGGCATTCGTGACTTGTCGTCGTTAAGCTGCGTTTACACATAACTCCACTGCCATCTCTCCTAGACATTTCCATGCCTCCACTGGAATGTCATCTGCGCCAACTGACTTTCCACTCTTCATCCACTTCATAGCTGGCCATTATCATCTTGCACTGCCTGATGTACTCTCTCCACATCATCCAGCCTTTTATCACTCTCATTTTCTTCTCAAACGATTCCCTCCATCTTCTCAACACACTTTCCTTGCTTGTCAGAACATTTCCATCTACATCTTTTGCCACCTTAGCATGTTGCACACCCTTTCGAGCTCTGTCCCTTTGTCTGGCCAATTGGTGCAAGTCCTTTTCTCCTTCCTTACTATTCAACTTCTTGTACAGCTTCCAATATGCCTTTTCCTTAGATTTTGCTACTTCTCTTTTCACCTTACACCACATCTCTTTGTACTCCTGTCTACTTTCTTCATCTCTCCGACTATCCTAATTCTTTTTTGCCAACCTCTTTCTCCTTATGCTTTCCTGGACATCTTCGTTCCACCACCAGGTCTCCTTGTCTTCCTTCCGCCAGATGTCACGCCCAATACCTTCCTAGCTGTCTCCCGCACCATGTCTGGAGTACTTTTCCAGTTGTCCAAAATTGCTTCAAATCAAATCAAATCAAATCAATTTTATTTATATAGCGCCAAATCACAACAAACAGTTGCCCTTATATTGTAAGGCAAAGCCATACAATAATTATGAAAAACCCCAACGGTCAAAACGACCCCCTGTGAGCAAGCACTTGGCGACAGTGGGAAGGAAAAACTCCCTTTTAACAGGAAGAAACCTCCAGCAGAACCAGGCTCAGGGAGGGGCAGTCTTCTGCTGGGACTGGTTGGGGCTGAGGGAGAGAACCAGGAAAAAGACATGCTGTGGAGGGGAGCAGAGATCAATCACTAATGATTAAATGCAGAGTGGTGCATACAGAGCAAAAAGAAAAAGAAACACTCAGTGCATCATGGGAACCCCCCAGCAGTCTAGGTCTATAGCAGCATAACTAAGGGATGGTTCAGGGTGACCTGATCCAGCCCTAACTATAAGCTTTAGCAAAAAGGAAAGTTTTAAGCCTAATCTTAAAAGTAGAGAGGGTGTCTGCCTCCCATTCTACTCTTACAAACCCTAGGAACTACAAGTAAACCTGCAGTCTGAGAGCGAAGCGCTCTATTGGGGTGATATGGTACTATGAGGTCCCTAAGATAAGATGGGACCTGATTATTCAAAACCTTATAAGTAAGAAGAAGAATTTTAAATTCTATTCTAGAATTAACAGGAAGCCAATGAAGAGAGGCCAATATGGGTGAGATATGCTCTCTCCTTCTAGTCCCTGTCAGTACTCTAGCTGCAGCATTTTGAATTAACTGAAGGCTTTTCAGGGAACTTTTAGGACAACCTGATAATAATGAATTACAATAGTCCAGCCTAGAGGAAATAAATGCATGAATTAGTTTTTCAGCATCACTCTGAGACAAGACCTTTCTAATTTTAGAGATATTGCGCAAATGCAAAAAAGCAGTCTTACATATTTGTTTAATATGCGCATTGAATGACATATCCTGATCAAAAATGACTCCAAGATTTCTCACAGTATTACTAGAGGTCAGGGTAATGCCATCCAGAGTAAGGATCTGGTTAGACACCATGTTTCTAAGATTTGTGGGGCCAAGTACAATGACTTCAGTTTTATCTGAGTTTAAAAGCAGGAAATTAGAGGTCATCCATGTCTTTATGTCTGTAAGACAATCCTGCAGTTTAGCTAATTGGTGTGTGTCCTCTGGCTTCATGGATAGATAAAGCTGGGTATCATCTGCGTAACAATGAAAATTTAAGCAATGCCGTCTAATAATACTACCTAAGGGAAACAGGTATAAAGTGAATAAAATTGGTCCTAGCACAGAACCTTGTGGAACTCCATAATTAACCTTAGTCTGTGAAGAAGATTCCCCATTTACATGAACAAATTGTAATCTATTAGATAAATATGATTCAAACCACCGCAGCGCAGTGCCTTTAATACCTATGGTATGCTCTAATCTCTGTAATAAAATTTTATGGTCAACAGTATCAAAAGCAGCACTGAGGTCTAACAGAACAAGCACAGAGATGAGTCCACTGTCTGAGGCCATAAGAAGATCATTTGTAACCTTCACTAATGCTGTTTCTGTACTATGATGAATTCTAAAACCTGACTGAAACTCTTCAACTAGACCATTCTTCTGCAGATGATCAGTTACCTGTTTTTCAACTACCCTTTCAAGAATTTTTGAGAGAAAAGGAAGGTTGGAGATTGGCCTATAATTGGCTAAGATAGCTGGGTCAAGTGATGGCTTTTTAAGTAATGGTTTAATTACTGCCACCTTAAAGCCTGTGGTACATAGCCAACTAATAAAGATAGATTGATCATATTTAAGATCGAAGCATTAATTAATGGTAGGGCTTCCTTCAGCAGCCTGGTAGGAATGGGGTCCAATAGACATGTTGATGGTTTGGAGGAAGTAACTAATGAAAATAACTCAGACAGAACAATCGGAGAGAAAGAGTCTAACCAAATACCGGCATCACTGAAAGCAGCCAAAGATAACGATACATCTTTGGGATGGTTATGAGTAATTGTTTCTCTAATAATTAAAATTTTATTAGCAAAGAAAGTCATGAAGTCATTACTAGTTAAAGTTAATGGAATACTCAGCTCAATAGAGCTCTGACTCTGTCAGCCTGGCTACAGTGCTGAAAAGAAACATGGGGTTGTTCTTATTTTCTTCAATTAGTGATGAGTAGTAAGATGTCCTAGCTTTACGGAGGGCTTTTTTATAGAGCAACAGAGTCTTTTTCCAGGCTAAGTGAAGATCTTCTAAATTAGTGAGACGCCATTTCCTCTCCAACTTAGCGGGTTATCTGCTTTAAGCTGCGAGTTTGTGAGTTATACCACGGAGTCAGGCACTTCTGATTTAAAGCTCTCTTTTTCAGAGGAGCTACAGCATCCAAAGTTGTCTTCAATGAGGATGTAAAACTATTGACGAGATACTCTATCTCACTTACAGAGTTTAGGTAGCTACTCTGCACTGTGATGGTATATGGCATTAGAGAACATAAAGAAGGAATCATATCCTTAAACCTAGTTACAGCGCTTTCTGAAAGACTTCTAGTGTAATGAAACTTATTCCCCACTGCTGGGTAGTCCATCAGAGTAAATGTAAATGTTATTAAGAAATGATCAGACAGAAGGGAGTTTTCAGGGAATACTGTTAAGTCTTCAATTTCCATACCATAAGTCAGAACAAGATCTAAGATATGATTAAAGTGGTGGGTGGACTCATTTACATTTTGAGCAAAGCCAGTTGAGTCTAATAATAGATTAAATGCAGTGTTGAGGCTGTCATTCTCAGCATCTGTGTGGATGTTAAAATCGCCCACTATAATTATCTTATCTGAGCTAAGCACTAAGTCAGAGAAAAGGTCTGAAAATTCACAAAGAAACTCAGTAATGACCAGGTGGACGATAGATAATAACAAACAAAACTGGTTTTTGGGACTTCCAATTTGGATGGACAAGACTAAGAGTCAAGATTTCAAATGAATTAAAGCTCTGTCTGGGTTTTGGATTAATTAATAAGATGGAATGGAAGATTGCTGCTAATCCTCCGCCTCGGCCCGTGCTACGAGCGTTCTGGCAGTTAGTGTGACTCGGGGGTGTTGACTCATTTAAACTAAAATATTCATCCTGCTGTAACCAGGTTTCTGTAAGGCAGAATAAATCAATATGTTGATCAATTATTATATCATTTACTAACAGGGACTTAGAAGAGAGAGACCTAATGTTTAATAGACCACATTTAACTGTTTTAGTCTGTGGTGCAGTTGAAGGTGCTATATTATTTTTTCTTTTTGAATTTTTATGCTTAAATAGATTTTTACTGGTTATTGGTGGTCTGGGAGCAGGCACCGTCTCTACGGGGATGGGGTAATGAGGGGATGGCAGGGGGAGAGAAGCTGCAGAGAGGTGTGTAAGACTACAGCTCTGCTTCCTGGTCCCAACCCTGGATAGTCACGGTTTGGACGATTTAAGAAAATTGGCCAGATTTCTAGAAATGAGTGAGAAATGACTGTTGAGTGATGAAGACTTCACTCAACAGTCTTCATCCTTCAGCTTCCACCATCTGATCCTTTGTTGAGCTCTCACTCTCTTCTTCTTCACCACTAAAGTAATCATACAAACCACCATCATATACTGTCCAGCAACACTTTTCGCTGCCACCACCTTATGGGCTCCAATTTATTTTAGCTTGCATCTCCTACAAAGAATGTAGTCCACCTGTGTGCACCTTCCTCCACTCTTATATGTCACCCTGTGCTCCTCCTTTTTCTTAAAATAGGTATTCACCACAGCCATTTTCATCCTTTTTTTGCAAAGTCAACTACCATCTGTCCTTCCACATTACTGTTCTTGATACCATATCCACCCATTACTTCCTCATCACTTCTGCTCCCTTCATCAACATGCCCATTGAGGTCCACTCCCATCACCACTGTTTCATGCTTGGGCACACTCTTCCACCACCTCATCTAACTCACGCCTTAATTTCACAAGCTGCCTATAGGGCATATGCACTGGTGATATTTGTCATCACCCCTATAATTTCCAACTTCAAACTCATCACCTTGTTGGACATTTGTTCACCCTCCAACACAACAACTTGAGCCCACTGTCTATGCTCCTGCTCTTACTTCCTTTCCACTTGTTCTCTTGCACACACACAATATGTCTACCTTTCTCCTCTCCATCATATCAGCCAGCTCTCTCCCTTTACCAGTCATACTGCGAACATTTAAACTACCAACTCTCACTTCCACCGTTCTAGTTTTCCTCTTCTGCTGCTTTCTGTGGACACATTCTCCTCCTCCTCCTCTTCTTTGCCCAGCAAGTTATTGCAGTTAAATTTAATTATGAGCCAGATATTTTGCAAATTCACTACAGAAAATGGTTCTGGGAAGCATTGGCATGGCTAAAACCATTCAGCTTCAAGGGGAGACTTTGTCCCTCAGACCCCTGACCAATGCCCCCTTTATCCCCAGCCATTTTAAGCATTTTTCTTTATTTGCCTCTCACATGCCTGTAATTAGACATGCAGTTCACTGTAAATAAGATGAACAGCATAAGGAGGCACTATTACTCTGTTAATCACTGCATTAAGATACATCAAGTTCTTTTTACAGCTGGCACATTTGAGTTATTAATGTTATTCTTTTTTGTTGCAGTTCTTGTAGTTCTTGTATTCTTTGTAGAGACATAGGGATGTGGCATCACTGACGAGCACAATTTTCTCATGGATATGAAGGAGACATTGTGATTATGAACAATCATTTTGAATGATGGATGCCAGAATTATGTCTAAAACTCATACTGACACATTGGCTAAATCAATTTCTGCTCCCCGTTAATTATGATTTTGTTCTTTGGCTCCAAATAACAAGCAAGACACTCTTTGATTAAAAACCATGAACGCATTCCTTTAACTGTTATAAACAGATGGTTCCACCTTTTACTGTGTTATAACACATTTTGCTTTTAGTCTTATGTAAACTAACAGTGTAATTGGTATCCTAACAAAGACCTCAGAGTCTTTTGGAATATAAAGTGGAAATTGTTTGTGGTTGTCATGATTCACAAGCAGGTGATTGGCTTTATCCTTTGTTCAAGCAGTTGGTTTGGTACACAAAAAGGCAGTCAGCGTGGCAAAGGTACAGGCAGGCCTAAAACAATGGCGTTGTCAAAAACAGGTTGAGGTCAAGAGCACGGCAAACAGTAGTACGAGGGCTGAGACAAAAAACGAGGTCAAGGAAAACAAGCACGGTCGAGCACGGTGAAGCAGTAACGAACAGTGGCAAGGAACTAAGGCAGGAGAGCTGGAACAGAGATAGTAACATCAACGAACTAGCAATTGCAAACAGAACTCACAGCGATTAAATACATGGTGGATAATTAGGCAGTGATGGGAAACAGGTGTGAGCTGACAGGAGTAGAATGTGGCCAAACAAAGATGAGAGACAAGGCAAGAGAGTGAAGTGACAAGTGGGCGAGGAGATGACAAACAAAACAGGGCGTGGCCAACAGGAATGAGGAAGTACTGGTGAAGGGCAAGAGAGTGTAGTGATCAGAGGGTGTGACAGTGATACAAATTAAACTGGTCGTGAAACATGAGAACAAAGATGAGGGGGCACAGACAAGGGAGTGCAGTGACAGCAGGGACATAACCAGAAACTATAAACTAACAATACTAAAATATCCAGGCTGTGGAAAAACAAAAAAACTACAGGCAGAATGAAATCTTAACATGAACAAAATAATACTAGGCAACAAATGGCTAAGAAATCAAAGGCTGAAACTAGAGTGGGATTGATGAGTAGAAAACATAAAACACAAAATAATTCAACCAAATGCTGCAGTGAAAAATAAAACCAGTGATAAAGCAATCATGAAACAGAAATCAAACACAATGGATCAAAGACAAAACTAAACAAGAATGGCACTAACGTGTGGCTACAGAAACAAAACTCAGTGACAGAAGAAAAATAAACAGATGATCAAAAACCAACAAGAAGGAATTAATGAAGAATGACAGACAGAAAATCATAATCCAGACCTGAGCCGGAGTGAATCCTGACAATGGTATCTACACTGGTGGATTCAATGTTGTATAATGTACATACAGTCGATAGCAGTCAGGGTGGAAGAAAATTAGGAAAAAGACAGAAATATTTGACACAATTAAAATTCAAAGATTCAGTCTGTTATATGCTTCCCAATTATCGTTTTGTTCTGCAACTAAAGTTACAATGCAGTGAAACACATTATTGTAATGGGAAAAGCAATGTTTAAAGTGATCATAACTGTGGTTATTATGGAATTGGGACCATTTTCCCTCGTTGTATTGTGAGTGGCTTTATTTTTTCGTCTTTTAAAGATACAAATGAATTATGTTTTGATCAGTGCTAATTCATTGTGGTAATGCAGTTAAGGTGAAGTAACATTTTTTTTATTTTTTTTATTTTTAATGATTTTCCTGATTTTTGAACAAAAGAAAGAACAGAGGATGAAATTACAGAACATACAGACCACATTTAACAAACATTCAGAGCAAATAGGATGGGTGACGGCTTTTTGAGTTCAATCAATCAATCAATCAACTTTTTTCTTATATAGCGCCAAATCACAACAAACAGTTGCCCCAAGGCGCTTTATATTGTAAGGCAAGGCCATACAATAATTATGAAAAACCCCAACGGTCAAAACGACCCCCTATGAGCAAGCACTTGGCCACAGTGGGAAGGAAAAACTCCCTTTTAACAGGAAGAAACCTCCAGCAGAACCAGGCTCAGGGAGGGGCAGTCTTCTGCTGAGACTGGTTGGGGCTGAGGGAAAGAACCAGGAAAAAGACATGCTGTGGAGGGGGGCAGAGATCGATCACTAATGATTAAATGCAGAGTGATGCATACGGAGCAAAAAGAGAAAGAAACAGTGCATCATGGGAACCCCCCCACAGTCTACGTCTAAAGCAGCATAACCAAGGGGAATAAAATAAGTAACTGTACAAGCCATTGCAAAACCATCAGATAAGAGGGAGAAGGAAAAAAAAAACACCTACACTGCTCATACTGATGGTTCAAAGTTCACGATGTCCTTTGATTCAGGTAAATGTCCCATTTCTTCCAATATTCCTCAGATTTTTGAGCTGCAAGTCTTATTGAAAAGGTCAATCTCTCCATTATGTGAATCTCTTTGACAACCTCTATCCAGGCCAGTGATGAAGGTGGATCCACACTCAACCATTTGCGAGTTATGGCTTTCTTTGCACCTACTAGTAGGATTAAGAGACAATAGCTGTCGGATTTCCTCAACCCTTGTAGTAGATTACATAGGTAAAATAAAATAAAATCAAAGGGTAAGTTTCAAGCCCATTATGGTATTGATTGCTGTTATCACCTCTGACCAGTAGGGTGCGATCTTAGTACATTCCCAGAAAATGTGATAACGTCCTGCTGAAATAGTCCCACAGTTCCTCCAACATTGGGCCTTTTCAGGGTTATTACATTGTCTACTTTTAATACTAGGGGTATTAAATCGGACCATGTTTTTCCATGCAAATTCCCTCCACAAACCTGAGGTTGAGTCGAATCGAGAAGGATCTTAACGAGGCCTGTTTCCTCCTCTTGTAAGAACTTTATATTTTTATTGTAATGGTGTCTTAACTGGAGGTATCTAAAAAATCTTGTTTTTGCAAATTATAGATTTTTTTGAATTTGCAAGAAGTCTTTCAATACATTTTCATCAGAAATTCTCCAATATCCTATTAATCCCCTTTGTGACCATTGTCTGAAGCTCTTGTCCATGTCTGCTGTTGAAAAATCTGTATCATAAGCAGGCCATCGCAAACTCCGGGCACTCCTTTCAATTTTTGTGTGTTTTAATATTTTTGCCATATATTCATTGGTACACTAATCCACATTGGGAACAGGTCTGTCTCTATGTATCTTTTAATAAGAGATTGAGCAATGGCTGGAGGGGTGTCTCACAGTAGGACTGATCTATAAGGTGAAGTAACATTAATATTAATTGTAATATCTACAGTACCATATACTAAATAATGATACATCATTTGCAGACCTGACAAAGATTAACATTGAAAGTAAGTCAGTACAATAAATTACTGAATTTAAAAAACAAAGATTTAAAAACTGATGGATCCAAGTAGGGATGGGTGATATAGGCTAAAATCCATATTGTGATATACATTGCAGCCTCTTGTGAATATGATTGTCATTGATGTTAAAGGGGGCAATACACAGTATTAAGAAGGGTGTATGTAAACTTTTGATCAAGGTCATTTGGGTAGTTTGTGTGTCATTATGATTTCAAAAGAGTACACACAGTTGTTTGACATTAAATGGCTTCACCCAACCACTAACCATGAGTGAAACAAAGTTTTTGTGTTATCATTCATATTCTCTGAAAAATGGCCAAAAAAAACCCTAAACTTCTGCCAGGGTATGTAAACGTTTATGCACAATTGTAAATATCATGATATATAAATTATACGTAATAGAACTATTTCAGAACAGGATACATAGACCCTAAAGAAAGCCAAACTGCTAAATTGCTGTTTATCCAACTCTTTACAAGCTGGACAAAACATATCTTCATATGACAGAAACTTCTGTGCCATGTGAGAAGGTCATCCTCAATGCTGGAGAGGTATTAACAAAGAAAAGGAACAGACTCAAACCTAACCCCACTGAAATGATCTTGTGTTTAATTAAAAACCTTTGACGTGCCCAAATCCCCATTTTGTACAACTGTTACACAAGCATTTCTCAATTTATATCTCTAATTACAGAGTATTTTATGATGCCACAATCACATTATAATAACATAGGTGTATTATTAATGTCTTTAAACAAAACAGTCAAAAATTTCAAGATGCACATAGAACCTTTGTTATAAAACATACATAACAGTGCATTACTGTTTCATGACACCTTGCCCTTTTTTGTTCCATGCAAGTGTTATGGTGAAGATTGACATCAAATACTTTGAAACACTGAACCATTTCATCACAATTGCTTCATATTGATTCAGTGGTTCAAAAAGCTTTGGTTTCTCCATTATTCGTAGTCGTGTTACATGTCATAGTCGGAAATGTTGCCCTTGGAGACTCCAAGTCCACATACTTAATGTTGCACTGGTCTTTTTCACCAGCTCCTCTGTTTCGCTTTCAGCCATGTTGCAGTTCCTGGCTCTAACTTCTGCGGGTTGCGAGTAGATTGCATCATTAATAGTCCGTTTCTTCTTCTTCTTCTTCTTCTATGGCATTTAACGAC
Source organism: Thalassophryne amazonica (assembly GCF_902500255.1). Lineage (NCBI taxonomy): Eukaryota > Metazoa > Chordata > Actinopteri > Batrachoidiformes > Batrachoididae > Thalassophryne > Thalassophryne amazonica. The sequence continues at coordinate 105,294,824 of NC_047111.1, read as the reverse complement.
AGCCGACATCCTTATTGGTGCATTGTTGCCAACTTCAGTCCGTTAACATGCATTACCACAATAGTGCAATACAATTAAAATCTCTATTGTAGGCCAATTTTGTATTGTTTATATTGCATATTGTTTCTGTTGCCCATTACTAGATACAGGTTAATTATGCTGTTTAGAACATTAGACTTTTAATTCCAGGTATTTGGTATTTGAGTATTATCATCATCTGTATTATTCTCCATAGGTCATCTTCAGGAAAAGTGAGCCCAGAGAGCATTCGTTCCAAGGCAACGCCATCAGAAACATCTGAGGATAGTCATGACCAGCGAGGGAAGAAGCCACCCCCAAGTCCAGGGAAGAAGGAGGAATTGTCTTTATACAAGAAAACCAAAAGAGCAATAACAAGCAAGAAGTACAGTGTCACTAAACATGAAGCTGAAGCCACAACACCCATTGAACTCATCAGCAGAGGTCCAGATGGCCGATTTGTCATAGATCCCGCTGACATTGAAATGTCTGTTAAGCCCCGGCGAATTGAGGGCTTCCCCTTTGTGGAAGAGTCAGACCTCTATCCTGAATTCCGACAGTCAGATGAAGAGAATGATGATCCCAGACCTTTACCACCAGTAATGGCTACGCTTCGACCTCACCAGATTTCTCCTATCTCCAGTCAAGAATCCTACCTGCAGCCTCCAGCCTACAGCCCTCATTTCCAGAGACCCTTTGAAGGTATGACCATTATGGAGAGCAGTCGGCTCCAGGCTGCAGGGCAGATCCGAGGCTCTCTCCGCCACAGGGCATTCTATGGCTATCTAGGCCCCCATGGGGATCATGATCCTCCACCTCCTTTTTACATGCCTGATACCAGCCCACTCAGTTCTGTCATGTCCTCCCCTCCATATCTTGCTGAAGGTCCTTTTGGTCACCCCATGATTCCTGAAGAAATGGGAGAGGGTGATTTCCACCAATACGCTGTCTCTGGCTTTCCCCTCCCTCTGTCCCTCACTACTTCCTCTCGTTCTCCAGAGATCTGGCAGGGACTGGATTTTACATTTTCAAGTCTGGAGGGGCCCCAGTTCATTTTTCCACCACATCACCCTTTGCATCTCCGTCACGACTCCCCCTATCCTCCTCCTCCTCCTCATGCACTTCCACTTAGTGCTTATCAACCTGCCACCCTCCCAATGCCCACCTACCCAACTGTTCTACCACTGGAGGCCCCAAAGAGCCACACAAGCAAGTCTCCCAGCAAGGCCAAGCCTCGTGGCTCCCCACCCAGGCATGTAGCTATGCAAGAGGCACATTTAGGGCAGCTAAGACACACAAGCCACGGTATGGGTGTGCCGGTTCCAATGGCCCAAATTGTTCCTAGCACATTCAGTAGCTTGGATACACGATGGTTTGAAACCACCCCGCGTTTCAGTCCTAGACAGGCTCGTAGGTTGGATTCTGGTATACATCAGGTGGTTCTCCAGCCATCCCGACTGTCACCCCTTACTCAAAGCCCCCTTAGTTCTCATGAGGGTTCCCCAGAGATTGTAGTGCGTCCCAGACCACGTCCCAGCATTATCCAACCTGCCATACCAACGGAGATGTCTGAGATTACCCTCCTCCCTCCTTCCACAGCCAGCTTCTCAAGAAGATCATCTCCCTCATCGTCACCTGCTCAAGGCCATGGTAGCAGGAGATCAAGTCCCAGCTACCGTTCCCACATGGCCTTTGCCTCATCTGCAACCAGCTATCCAGCTTCCCAGTCCCCGTCACCCCCAATGGAAAGCAGCAGCATTTTTGGGCAGATGGCATCTCAGAGGAGGACTGAGGAGGAGATTCTTCCATCTGAGCCCTCTCCACCACAGTTGTCAGCTTCAGGGTAGGTGCATTAGGCATGTAGAGAGGGATACCATTTGAGTCATCTGCTCTCCATAATGCTTTGATGTGTCAAGTTCCTCTGACATTTGAGTTACTACAGTGCTCTCTGATATCCATCATTTAAACTTGTGTAGCTAATTAATTTTATGGCTATTTTGTTGCTATTACTTTTTCATTTAATAAGTACAAATATAAAAAAAAAAAAAATCAGTTGAGGAAATTTCTTTGTTGGGATGTTTAAATCAAGGATCTTTGGGTTTAGTTTCAATTTGTTGAATGTAGCTTTCATATCAGACATTAAGGTCAGAGGTTCATCCATTTAATCTGTGAAGCAGTATTCAGTATTCCAAAGTGATCACCTTGAAAACTACTGTAAAAATTTGTAGAGAAAAGACCAAAAACTTTATATTTTTGGGATGCACTCAAAACATCTAATGTATTACCACCAACACTGACACTATTTTGTGTATTGGCCAGAAGAAATTGATCCACGTCACTGTGATCTGTGCACACACTGCTTCTCTGGTCTTTAGGAATGATGCTGTGTCAGACCAGTTCCAGTGTGCTGTGTTTTGCAGAAGTAGTGCAAAAGTGCTGATGGTACAAAAATGCTTTTTGAAGGTGATGAACAATAAGTGTTTTATTGTGAAGACAGCAGTAGGAGTTTACTCTGAAACTGTCAAACCGGAATCGCATACATCTCATTGCAGGTAAGCTAATGTTACTGAAACACCGCACTGGTTACAGCTTCCCCCCCCCCCCCCCCCCCCCAAAAAAAAAAAAACAGTGCTAACTTGCACTCTGACTGCTAAGGTTTTATGGCCCTTATTTATCCCTCCAGGGTCCAGGGGTATTTTCTAGATTTTACAATACTGTCAGTAATTCCCATTTTAAGGTAGTTTCTTATTATAGTGCCCTTGTGTTGCGTATCAAAATGTTCACAACAATCCCAGTTTTCAGAATGTGTCATATATTAGTCTAGAACACTCTACCTAGAAATATTTAGGCTCTAAATCTGGGGGGAAAAGAATGCATTTTTGGAAAATTCTTCAAATCTTTCTTGAAAATACACCTTCATTCATTGATCTAGATGAACTGTTTTGGTACTAGAAATGGGGCCACCAAAGTCTTTGGCTCGTAAAGTAGTGTAATATTTGAAGAAATTTGTACATCAGTGTAAAATAAGTGTAAAATGAACTCATCATTTGTAGCTAGATGTTTTGTATCTTCACTCTATCCAGAAATGTCCATAAATAACAGTCAGCCCTCGACATTAACAGTTGTCCAATGGTCTAGGGAAAGTAAAAAAAAAAAAAAAAATCATCAGGCAACACAGATCCCCTATAATGCTGCCCAAATTGGACAAATCCAATTCTTCTTTCTAATGTGATTAAATTCTCTTTTTTCCCACATTGTTATGACTTTTGGAGGTTTCCCAGCTCATCCATAATTAGGGATGGGTATTGATAAGATTTTATCGATATCGATGCCATTATCGATTCTGCATATCGATCCGATTCCTTATCAATTCCCTTAGGTATATCTCTTGTGAATTTTCTGTGTACTAAAAGTAGGCTTTACAGGTTTTCTATGTCAACAACATTTATTGAGTCTTAAAGTAAATAAATATGAAATTGGTCACTGTATCCTTGATCTCTGGACATAAATAAAAATAAACAAAATCTGTAGTTTTTCTCAAAAGCATTTCCTTTCAGACATTTTGGCATGAATGTCTCTATACCTCTGAGCTAAGCTCAGCCGGCTGCTGCACATCAGTGCAGGACATCTCATTTTGGGAGGAAAAGTTTAGATTGATTGCTGTTTGTTGGTATTACAAGATTTGGAAAGACGTGTCAGTTGATTTAAATGGTGTTTTGCTTTGAAGTTATTAATTCTGACTGGACTCTGTCATTCTAACTTGACTCGGCAGAGAGCCGCACAGCGTTTGAAGCTGTGTGAACAGAACGGAGGACGATTCTTTCTTGCAACAAGACATGAGTCCCAGTTAGTGAGTTTAAGCTGCACAAAAGTGACTCAGGATTGACATGTTCAGGGATGAAAGTGGTGAAAAACAAAAAAAGCTGTAACCCAAAATTACCCCCCAATACCACCCGCATGAAAGTTTTTGAATTCTAGAAGCTCTGAAATGCAATTTGGGGCTATTCCAAACAATACACTGTAGTGAGTGCAGCATCCATTTTGGTGTGAAAAAACCCAACTTTCCTTATTCACATTATTTCGAGTAGTATTCTACTTTTACTAGGATGCAGCCGTTTTCTAGCTTGGCAGACAGCTCTGGACAAAATCACTGAAGAAATTAACAAATTGAAAATATGGTATGACCAAAACAAATTGTCATTAAACTTAAATAAAACAGGGATGAAGTGGAGGTGTAAGAGTCACTAGGTGTTCACAGGAAACACTTATTTATTTCTATATTTATTTATTTATGTTCATTGTTGGTTTTATCTTTTCTGTTGTGTTTTTAATCAGGTTCTTTTTGTCTCTTTCTCTAAAATTATATCATAGCATTATTAGTTATTATTACTATTATTGTTTTGCTATTATTATTATTATTATTATTATTAATATTTAAACAAAAACAAATTTAAAAAAATTACAATTTGTAATACATTTGCCTTTTTTCGGCAGCAAATGCTGAGCCATTAATTATACAGAAAACAAATGCACACAAACATGCTGAGATGCAAACAGCTTAATACTTTACTAAACTATACTAACTTTACTAAACTATACTAAAAACTTTAACATTGAAAATGCCATAGACTTGCTGGCACGTTAGCATTGGTCCTATTTTTAAGTTATAAAATACATCTATCAACTGTTTCAGAAGACCATAACAGGTTGGTTTAACATTAAAAAGGTAAATATTACTCACAGGCATATGCTCTTTGGGGTTTTAGCGGGGGAAAAATGAAGATAAAGTGAAATAAAACAAAGAACCAACGAAGCAGTTGGTCGGATCAATGCTTCATTGCTTCAAGATTCAAAGAAGAGCTGCGCTGCAAAAACAGTTGATTACAGACCCAGCAGGGGTTCTGTGGTTTTGGCAGCGCACTACCGTTGTAAATGCAGCCTGTGAAAAATAGCCTCCTGTCACGTGTTACTCTGAAGTACAGCAAGTATATGAAAGCTCTGATAAAAATCAGTTAGTTGATTCTCTTATAAAATAAAGTGTGCGTCATTTCACTGCTGGGGTTCTACACACAGCGCTCTGTTAAAAAAAAAATACACAAACACAAGGCTTCACTTTAAATACAAAAGTCTATTCAAAATCATCAGTCTCGCTGTTTGATAGCGCAGAGTTAATAATAACAGACAGTGAACTCTTTCGCTGCAGTTGCACACACTGTGCAGGTCTCAGGTGCAGGGGAAAACCCATAGGGGTGAGGGGTGGGAAAGCCCTCCCCCAACCCCTTAAAGGTCCACTTGTGTAGCCCATTTTAAAAGATTTGTTGCACATATTAATAATAATAACCAGATTGTAATACTTCGCAAAAAATATGATTATATAATATTATTTTAGAATATAATATATTTATATTATTATCACTGACTTACTATTTGTAATATTGAAGAATAAATTCAGTTTGCCTAAAACCCAAAAGCTTCATACACTAAATACCGCAAGTATGTAATGTATGATTTTAAAATTGACTAAATTAAAGCTACATATAGAGGTAAAGTCCTACTCAAATTGGTCTTTTCTCGACACTGGCACTCGTTGCCAAACCCACTACCATGAGACAAGTCAGGATTGCAGTCGTACAAGTGGTTCTCTCATTGTACTTGTCCTATAGGGTGAGTTCCTGAAATGCTTATGGTCTGTGCCTGACCATCATTGGATGGATCATTGGACCATGATCAGTAGACGTGATCTTGAGACAGCCACTCATGCTTTCATCAGCTCCAGACTTGATTATTATAATGCACTTTATTCGGGCATTAATCAGTCATCTCTTGCACGTCTCCAATTGGTGCAGAATGCTGCTGCTTGTCTTTTAACAAACACTTTTAGATGTGAGCATATTACACCCATCTTTTACTCACTCCACTGGCTTCCAGTTCGTTTTAGAATTGATTTTAAAATTTTAATGTTTGTTTTTAAAGCTATTTATGGCCTTGCACCTCCCTACTTGTCTGAAATTTTAACTTTGCGCACTTACAGTAGGACATTAAGGGCGTCTGGCCAGCTTTACTTAGATGTTCCAAGGTCAAAATATAAACGCTGGGGTGACCATGCTTTTGTGGTAGCTGGCCCCAGACTGTGGAACGAGCTACCTCTTGAGTTACGTACCATTCCTGACCTCGCACTTTTTAAATCTAAGTTAAAAACTTATTTATTTAAATTGGCTTTTAACACTTAGTGGGGAGGTGACATGTTCTGTTTTTTATGTGTTGTTTTAAAATTTTATTCTATATGTGTTTTATTTTGTGAATTTGTGTTTTTAATGTTAAGCACTTTGGATACCAGTCGGTGCTGTAAAGCGCTTTCTAAATAAATGTTGATTGATTGATTGATTTACTCCATTGGGAGGGGGGCAACTTGTAGACCCCGGAGACAAAATCCCAACCACATATCTTTTTTATGACGGTGTATGTTCTCTGTAGCACTAAGTAACAAGTAAAAAGTGTTTTCAGGCTGGCAGCAGCTTTTTTTTTAGCATTTATGAGGGTTTATTGGCAGTGTGAATCAAGCTGACTCTTGAACAGAGTGACTGTGTGCTCTGAATAAGCCTGTTGAAGCAGCAGAGAGAGAAAAGAGCAAGTGCTCTCTCTCTCTCTCTCTCTCTCTCTCTCTCTCTCTCTCTCTCTCTCTCTCTCTCTCTCTCTCTCTCTTCTCTGCTCTGCTCTTTTTTCAATACCTGCTGTTTCTCTTCTCTGGATTTCAAAAGAAATCCAATTTGTAAATTGAAAAAATGGAACCCGTGTTTTACTGATTATAGGATTACTGAAGTGCATGTAAACACGGGAGATCAGATTCTGGCAGTTATCTGATTACATGATGCATCCCTGCCGTAGACTGGCTCATACACGCATAGCGGCTCGTTCAGCCATTATGAACACACACACAGCTGAGGGATAATTTCACCACACACTCGAGCCGGTTCGATTACCTGTTCTGAGCATGCACAGGCACTGTGGGCTGCGTGGATCATTTCACCACACACTCATGCACCAGCTTGATTACCTGTCTGAGCATGCACAGGTGCTGAAGGCTTCGTGGATCATGCAGCAACACTTGTTCTCCTCCAGCTGCTTCACTCTGGATGCATCCCTGCCTGTTGTCTGATTCCATCAGTTTTGGAATGTGTACAGTTGCCCAGTGTTGCATAGATTTGCATACAGTAGCGCAGTATTGTGCAGACTTGCTTAAAAACTGCGTACATTCTGTGTCCAGTACTCTATGCTGAAAAAATTGAACATGTTTAAATTTTTACATCCGTCTCGTGTACCCCTTTGCGTCCCTCAGCGTACTACCGGCATAGGGCTGCATAAACTCAGCGTAGAGCTACTTAAAGGCCCGGTCACATGACACTAACAAAGGACAAAGAAGCCCAAATGAAACAAGAAATATGGACTTTCATTGACTTTCATTTGCACCTTTTAACCTTCGCGCAGCTTCGTTCCTGCAGCTGGCGCGTTGTCAGGATTTTTAACCTGATGAAAAATTTGAACGAATGCTGCTGAAAACCTCAATTTGTCCTTATTTCATTTTGCTGTTGTTCTTGACGGTTTCTTATTGTTTGCTTAATTTGTGTAATGTTAGCGTTTAGTTTGACTTTGTTCAACCAGGTGAATACTTTCATACAGTGCAGAAGCTGGTTTGTGAACGTTGCTGTGGAGGACAGATACAGCCCCTCCGCGGCGGCGCTGGTTTGTGGTGTGGGGCTTCTGCCGCTTTGTGTGATGGGGCGAGTGCAGCTGCTGTCATTCCTGGCCAGCCAGGAAGACTTTGTCGGCCTCCTCCACCAGCACATGGCAGTCCGTGATCGTGGTGTTGCCCAGCACTGCGCGCACCTAAGGAGGGAGTTGCTGCACAAAATGTGTGGCCGGTGTCCTTTCAGGAGCGGCAGCATTCTGTCCATGAACTCTGAAGAGCTCGCTGTCCTGCAGCCCATGCAGAGAGAAGAGCCTGCTGGCCCTTTCAGTCTGACAGTTCAAAAGTTTTGAGGAGGTGATCCTTGATCGATGCGTATTTGGACGCAGTGAGGGGTGGGATGGGGTGGTTTGGGCTTAGCAGGAGAGCAGTCAGCCTCGTTGCCTTAGAGCTGTTCAGGGCTGTCACGATGTAATATTTTGTCATCTGCACTGATCTCTCAGAGCGAACTGCGCCTCAATTTGTGCAAACCAGACGGCAGTTTACAGAAGCGTGACATTGAGAATCAAGGGTGGAAAACGTTTCAGCTCGTTGCCATGGAGCTGCTGAGGGCCGACACAATTCTTGATGGCTGTGTATTTGTTCGCAGCAGGGGTGCTTTGCAGGAGCAGAATCAGCCTTGTTGCCGTGGAGCTGAGGGCCGACACAACATAATAATATTTTGTGTCGTCTGTGGCGATCTCTGAGTGAACTGTGCCTCTGTGCAAACCAGGTAGCAGTTTACAGAACCGTGACTTTGAGCATCAAGTGTAAAAAAGTTCCAGCAGCAGCAGCCATTCGCGAATGAACATCTTTCATCCACAGAGGTGTGACATATGAAAACAGAAAACCCAGTGTGATTGCAAATGGCTTGCTGAGTACGCGCGTATTTTGGGTGTACAGACAGCGATTAGAGTTTTGGTATTTGAGAGATTTGAGAAATATTTGGCATGTTTGGAGTGTGCATTATTTTGATGGAATAGTGCGTGGTAAGTGTGGTGATGTTTTTTTTTGTTGTTGTTGATGTTGTTTTTGTTTTGTAAAAATGAGGTATCTTATAAATGTTGAGCAAGCGCTCCAATTTTTTTTTTTTAATTGGAGCAAGACAGAGTGCGCAGCCCATCGTTAGTCTGAACCAGACAGTGAGGATTCTGATGATGATGGAGATGATCCCTCTTTTGTTCTGGATGAGCAACCAGAGCCGGTGGATCCTCCAACGTGCACACAGATCTCCACAGTGGGTCAGATCACGTGCTTCTCTTTGCAGCTTCTCCAGGACTCAGGCACTACAGAGCTCAATCCCAGCGCCAAGTCCTGGAATGCAGAGCAGGATGCAGACACACTGCTCCAGCAGTGGCTCCAGATGCATTTCGTCTAAAGCGTCGAGATCGACGTTGGCTTCGGTTTCGTTTTGTTCCTCTTTCGCAGGCTATTCAGTGATGGGAAAAGACAAAAGCTCATTCATTTTCTTTTTCTCGATGATTTGTGACTTTTTTAAAACTTTTTTCCCTTGTTCAGGAATCATCGTATTCTGTGTGACCAGGCCATAAGCTCGGCGTAGTCTGTGTGCCGCATTATACAACTCTATGTAGTTTCCATCCCTGGACAGTTGTGTCATCACACACCAGTATCGCTGGTGAGACCTAGTGTCCAGAAATTGCCTTTGGTCAGTTTTGCACCTAGGTTTTCAGTAACAGAGACCTTTGCCTCAAAACACAAATCCTTGTCTGCAAAGCCGTCATCATACCAACCCTACTGTACAGATCCGAGACCTGATACACCTACTGCCTCCACCTGAAGAGCTTTCCACCACTGCTTCATGAGCAGTATCCTCCGCATCAGATGGGAAGACTACCATGCCAACATCAACATCTTGGCTGAACCCATGCTCCAGAGTATCCAGTGCTTCATCATCAAGAACCAACTTATATCAGTGGGTCATGTTGTTATAATGAATGACCGTTAAGTTCCCAAGGAGATCTTCTACTCCCAGCTGAGAAGGAAAATGATCCAGAGGAGGGCAGAAGAAATGCTCCAAGGACCTTCTGAAGCACAACCTCAAGAGCTACTCCATCGACTGTGAAATCTGGGAAGAACTTGCGGAATGTTGAGCCAACTGACAGGCAAGGATAAGGATTAGAAGAATGCCTTTTTTTACACAAATGAAAAAAATGACATATTTTACAAAAGCAATATAAAAATATAGCCAGCAACACTCAAGTGTCCTTCTTAATAAAAGTTTTAATGACTCACGGCAAGACGACAGGATCAGGAGCACAGACGCGTTTCGACTAGGTCTTCATCAGTGTGTAAGGCCGTTCAGGAAATGACGTCTTTTATGGTAACACCAATCAAAAACAGGTGTAAAACTCCACAAAACATGCAAATGCAGACATTACTGATAACAAACCAAAACGTACAAAAGCGGATAATAATAATAAGAAAATAATAAAAAAAATAATAATAAAAAAAAAGAAAAAGAAAAATCCCACTGTAGAGAAAATACACTAAAAACATTTACACTGCAAAAAAAAAAAAAAAACTTACACTACAAAAAAAAACACACACATAAGGGTATCACAACGAGGCCTAGCAATATATAACAGTCTACATCAACAGCTGTGACTTGTATATACCACATGTAGGCACCAATGAACAATGGCTACATGTGGTATATACAAGTCACAGCTGTTGATGTAGACTGTTATATATTGCTAGGCCACGTTGCGATACCCTTATGTGTGTTTTTTTTTGTAGTGTAAGTTGTTTTTTTTTTGTTTTTTTTTGCAGTGTAAATGTTTTTAGTGTATTTTCTCTACAGTGGGATTTTTCTTTTTTTTTTTTATTACTTTCTTATTATTATTATCCGCTTTTGTACGTTTTGGTTTGTTATCAGTAATGTCTGCATTTGCATGTTTGTGGAGTTTTACACCTGTTTTTGATTGGTGTTACCATAAAAGACGTCATTTCCTGAACGGCCTTACACACTGATGAAGACCTAGTCGAAACGCGTCTGTGCTCCTGATCCTGTCGTCTTGCCGTGAGTCATTAAAACTTTTATTAAGAAGGACACTTGAGTGTTGCTGGCTATATTTTTATATTGACTTAGTTTTTGAGCCCTGCACCTCCACTCCTGGTCCCTGTGAGTGCTCGTTTTTTTCTCTGCTTTGATATTTTACAAAAGCACATTTGTAAACACCAACACGCATGTTACATTGATTCACTTGTATTGGTTTTTACATAAAATGAATTAGTCAGCCAATCAGTATGAGCGGATGCTGCATTTATCCATAATCCCTTTGGGCATCTGTGTGTTAATGTTCAGATCTTCAGAATTAGTGCATTATCTTAAAATGAACAGATATGTGTTATATATTCACTTTGTACATTTTAAGAGTTCACATTAATGTAGTTATTCTATCCAGAATAATTTGATTTATAAATCAAAACCATAAGTCAAACTCGCTTTCCATCCTCTGCCTCATGGCTGGACTGCTGTATGGTATTAAGGAGTAGTGACTTTTCTTTCTTTCTTTTTTTGTGGCAGTTTGGTGGCCAGGCCTCTTCTGCTGGGGCAGAGTTGAGCTCAACTCCTCTTAGCTACCTCACTGCTGCAAAATACATAGCAGACAGAAGTAAAAGGGATTATAAATATTTTTCCATGTTACTAGTTATGTAAAAAAAGAAGTTAGGTGTCTAAAAATTATCGGAACTAAATTTATCAGAAGATAATTGGTCCGCTGATGGTTTTCAAAGCTATCTGGAAAGCTAATCAGCTAATGAAAATGTTAGCTTGGATAATTAGTGGATTAGCAGAACTGTGCTCACCACTGATCTTGGGGAATATTAAAATTAGGGATTCTTTCAGTCACACTGCCAAAACTTTGTCAGCTATTTCTGCTTATGTCATAAATGTCCTTCCCTGTGTATTACATACTGATATGGAAGTCTACAGTGATGCTGCAAGGTGAGTCAAAACATTTGTCATATTGGGGATGAAGCTGGGCTGAGCATCTTTAGTGCTGAATGCAGCACTAAAGATGCTAATTCTGATTAAAGATGCTAATTAATTCCAAGAGATGGCACTCATTAGTGCCATCTCTTGGAATTAATTATATCTAACTAGTTAGTTACTGCGGTGCATTAGCTAGTCTGTCTGTATGAAAGACCAGTGATTGTAACATTGTGATACGAGGGCTGTCAATAAAGTAACGGTCCTTTTTATTTTTTTCAAAAACTATATGGATTTCATTCATATGTTTTTACGTCAGACATGCTTGAACCCTCGTGCGCATGCGTGAGTTTTTCCACGCCTGTCGGTGACGTCATTCGCCTGTGAGCACTCCTTGTGGGAGGAGTCGTCCAGCCCCTCGTCGGAATTCCTTTGTCTGAGAAGTTGCTGAGAGACTGGCGCGTTGTTTGATCAAAATGTTTTCTAAACCTGTGAGACACAGCGAAGTGGACACGATTCGAAAAATTAAGCTGGTTTTCAGTGAAAATTTTAACGGCTGATGAGAGATTTTGAGGTGATTCTGTCGCTTTAAGGACTTCCCACGGTGCGAGACGTCGCTCAGCGCTCTCAGCCGCCGTCGTCAGCCTGTTTCAAGCTGAATACCTCCACATTTCAGGCTCTATTGATCCAGGACGTCGTGAGAGAACAGAGAAGTTTCAGAAGAAGTCGGTTTCAGCATTTTATCCGGATATTCCACTGTTAAAGGCGATTTTTTTAATGAAAGACGTGCGGACGGGTCCGCGCGTCGGCCGCGACCCTCCGCCACAGGAAAAACACCTCTGTTGAAAGCCTTAAGGACAAGTTGGAACATGTCCTGCTGTTAAACAATTTCTCATATACTCACTCCACTGAAAGCCATCAAAAGCCACCTGGATTTTACAAATGGTTATCAACACGGAGGTGTTTTTCCTGTGCCGCCGCACCGCGTCGGCTGCATCCCGACGCGCGGACCCGTCCGCATGTCTTTCATTAAAAAAATCTCCTGTAACAGTGGAATATCCGGATAAAATGCTGAAACCGACTTCTTCTGAAACTTCTCTGTTCTCTCACGACGTCCTGGATCAATAGAGCCTGAAATGTGGAGGTTTTCAACTTGAACAGGCTGACGACGGCGGCTGAGAGTGCTGAGCGACGTCTCGCACCGTGGGAAGTCCTTAAAGCGACAGAATCACCTCAAAATCTCTCATCAGCCGTTAAAATTTTCACTGAAAACCAGCTTAATTTTTCGAACCGTGTCCACTTCGATGTGTCTCACAGGTTTAGAAAAAATTTTGATCAAACAAAGCGCCAGCCTCTCAGCAACTTCTCAGACAAAGGAATTCCGACGAGGGGCTGGACGACTCCTCCCACAAGGAGTGCTCACAGGCGAATGACGTCACCGACAGGCGTGGAAAAACTCACGCATGCGCACGAGGGTTCAAGCATGTCTGACGTAAAAACATATGAATGAAATCCATATAGTTTTTGAAAAAAATAAAAAGGACCGTTGCTTTATTGACAGACCTCGTACATGTACTAGAAAATCATGGTTTGTCTACAGTGAAGATATAATACAATAGTAAATATTTAACTGAATTTAAAGCAAAATGTGATTAGCCATAATGTATTAAAATTTACATGTCTCAAAATGCTGTGTATGATTGTATTCCCTTCCATTACAGAAGTGACTTGTAGCATAGTACTACCCCACATACAGAATGTCCTGACAGCAAAGAATAAGAAAACTGGTGCATCCCTAAATGTCTTGAAATTCTTGTTGATTAAAAATAAGACAATGAATTTGCTTCACAGATGACTTTTCAGACCTTTTGGGGCTACACAGTGTTTGAAGGATAATGGCATTTTAAATGCACAGTATAATTTGACCGGCAAAAGCCCCTAAAAGCCTGGGAATCAGCAAGACATTACCACTGGATCCCTATTTTTCCATCTCTATCATGCGTTACCTTGTTTTCACCTAACAGGAGGATTTCCATAATATTCATCCAGTTGATTCCCCATGCAAACCAAATATCCATTGTTATGTCTAGCTTCAATTGTTTCAAGATGCCTTTATCATGCAGAAGGATGCTTTAAGAAGAGTTCATCTCGGCAGGCCCTGCGGCCCATCCTCAGCCTTAGTAACCTGACTGTGTGCCCAATTTTCCCCTATCTTCCACCCTTCCAGATTTTTTTGTTACCATACCTGTCTCTATAACCTTCCTTTCTACTTGCACTTAATATATCCCAGGATTCGCCCAGGTCTGACTACCAAGGGAAGGTTGTTGGGCAAAGTGTGTCACAGGGCCTGTCCGGCTTTCATGAACTGCAATGTCTCCATCATTATGAATTAGGGGCAGTATGGTGGTTCTTGATGACTCCTGGAGTCTTACCTGCTTTGTTTTTGATTGATCTCAGCTATCTGGGCAGCGTTGTTGTGACCAGGTCCTCTACACCGCAATAGGTAAGGGTTGGATCCATGTCTGAAAGGGGGGGGTTAGCAGGTGGGACTTTTTTAATCACCTCGTCCTTTAAAGGGGAATACAAGACTCTTGAGTCTTTGTTTCATTTGTCTCGTTCTTCAGTGAATTTTGCAGTTCATTTCAGCTATTTTCTTCCCCCTTTTTTTTTTCCTTAACGTGGCTATGCATTTTGAGTTCTGCAGTCTTCAGTAAAGTATGCATTCTGACTGGTATGCATATGCCATCTGTTAGCTAATAGCTAAGGTCAGCGAGGTATCACCAACATGATTTCATGCTTGAGTGGTTTGCTAACTGACCACCTTCATGTGCAATTTTATGTAGAAATGCCTCACTCCAGGTATAACTGCTGTTGTATCAATCTAGTTCATGTTAACAGCCTGAAATTGGAATAACCCATAGTCATTATTTCAGATATGTTTCCTGGTTGACCCATTTGATTTTAGCAAACACAGTAAATTACTCACATTACTCTGCAACATATTGTATATTGTGGTAATAAACAGCACATGCAAGACAGAAGAACACAACTCTGATTGACACAGTTCCTAATTGATTTCATCAGCTGTTGAATATTTAATTTTATTTATGGAAAATTATTGTTAGACATTTGATAGTTCCATTAAAGTAAGCTCTACAGATAAAAGGCGGGTAGCTCAGTGGAATAAGGAGTTGGTCGACTAATATGTAGACCTGGGTTTGATTCCTCGTCATACTACCTGTCTGTGTCATTGAACAAGACACTTCATTTGCATTGTTGTAGTTCACTCAGCTGTAAATGGGAACCAGACTTGACTCTGGAAGCAAGTTACATAGGACTGGTATTTTATCCAGGGGGTGTCATAGACTCATCCATTTAATACTTCAGAATCTGGATATAAGCAACGTCACCAGTAGGTCTTGGGGCCTATAGAGGACTTGCTTCTAACTTCTCTGCTTACTTACACTGAAATTCACAAATTGTATTTGCTGTGAGATAGAAGGTGAATCTCTCAATTAACTGGTCAATTCACGTTCCACCCCTCACCTATGCTCACAAGCTTTGAGTGGTGACCAAAGCACTAACATCAAGGGTAAGAATGGCCAACATCAGTTTCTTTCAAAGGATGAGAGTATTTAATAAAAATTGCAAGGATGAGGGGGTGAGATATCTTAGAATAAAGTTCTACTTGTGCTTTGTCTTAGCATAGTGTCGTCCAGACTGGATAAACAGTGGACAAATTATATATTAGTGTAAGTGTGCTCAAATTACAGTTCCTGAAAATGCCCTACCACAGTCTTACAGTAAAGGTAAAGTAAAGCCAATAAAATTGTAACTATTCCCTCTTCACTCTTGAAAAAGCTAGTTGACATCATGACCAGACTTGTCACCAAGTTATGTCTAAAATCGCAGGCCAAAGATAGGTGTCCCCAGTTGTAAGGCATTTTTGTGGTGCCTTGAGTCCCCAATACATTTCAAAAACTATCCATTGCTTTTGAGACATTACTTCTGCAAGCAAATCGACAGATAATAGTGATGGTGATCACATAATCTTAACCCTCCTCTGCCAGTTACTTGTTTTTATTCCAAAAGGCTGGATTGATTGTAGTATAAATTCAGTGGGATGTATTTGTTTCAACTTAGTCTACACCACAAAGACTCAAAAAATTCTCCAATCGACTCCACATAAAGGTGACTGAAATGCTCAAGTCACACTATGCTTACAAGTAAATCTCCCAAATCACTGAGTATCCTTTGGAATCCTATTAAGCCTGTCATTAAAAACAGAAAGTGTCTGATACAGCTATAAATCTTCAAAGACTGTGCAGGAAGATGAGCGTTGGATACCACTACTCTGAAAGAGATACAAACTTCAATAGCTGAGATTGGAAACATAATGTACTTTTGCTTGAACGCTTCATCAGTCAGAAGTTTGTGATAGATTGAAAAGCATATACATTATATTGTATATAGACTGTGCTAAAAGCCACATCAATGACTGAAGTCACTTGGAAGAAGGTTCTATGGTGTGATGAGATTAACTTTGGGCAGCTGGACACTTTCATTGTCCATCACAATATTTTAGTGTGGATATCAGGATTTTTCAGTGGAAAATAACAAAACAAAAATTGACCATTTTGGCCATCACTGTGCATCACTATATAACACTGCCTCTTCTCCAAAATACAAGTACAGACATTTTCTTTGTTGTCCTATGACCATAAGACAGACAACAATCTACTAATTAATGTCTTTATGCTACTCATTACTTTTTGCGTGAAGAGCAAGTATCACAAATTTGTCCAGGGACTGACAACTATGTGCTGTCAAAGGGACAAGCCTGTGCATTTTTTCCCTATTCAATGACTAGCAGGTGATCTCACTGGCTGGCGCCATTTGAGCTGATGGATAGAACTCATCAGGGAAATCATCTGCAGAGGTTATTGGTTACAATGAAAGCCAGCAGACTGTTGGCTCATCACATAGGCATAGTTGTTTATTCTCAGTGTTGTCTTGTAGATAATTACCTGCATATTCAAACTCATCCAGGTAAATCCTGTTTCTCGATGCTATTCTTAGCTCATATGAGGTTTTTTTTTCCTTTTTGGCACTTTAAAAAATATTCATGAGTATTTGATTGACTATTCAAGAGTATTCCAGTGTGTTGGGTACCGTGCATTTATGAAATGGGTTGTCTATGTGGACTCAGCTACTAGTTTCCAAACTGTCACTTTGTAAAATCACTTTTAGCACTCTTCTCAAGCGTGACACATAATGCTGTATATATTTTACAGATGCTTGTATCACACGGCACCAATTGAAATTTATTTTGGACCTTTTATCTCCAAGAAATATTTTGCAAGATTGACATTATTATGAAGTCACCTTAGGCCATGTGTCCACTTGGAGCCGTGCTTTTCAGTTTGGTGGAGTTTGTATTGCTTCTTCGTTAACAATGACATAGAAATGTCTGCTGCATGTTCCTGGCAGTGCTTTAAGCTTAGCATGTGTTTTGTTCTCAGAGCACCAGTTTAGGAGGTATTTAAAAAACAAAGGGAAAAAAATGCAAAAATAAGCAGCAGATTTCCACCCCACAAGTGTCTGTCTACATCTGATTACTTAAAAACTTGTACCTGTCTTGGTGGACACATGGTCCTGAATCCCCTTTTAAAGCATCTGTATATAGCATGACCATACTGTAAGCACTAGTAGACAATTGCACTTGTACGTTTGGACTGCAGAACAGTTCTCACTGCCATGTGAAGCAAGTGTCATGCCAAAACAGCTTTTGCACTTCTTTTTTTTAATCCTAAAGGAACAAAGATTTTGCTAAGGGCATGCTGTTGGAGGGCATGCTGAGGGGGTGTTGTGGACCCCATTGTTTGCGTAAACTGCCCTATGAAGTGTGATTGAATGTATTCCCCTTTAAAGTCGTGTTCATGTGCAAACTGCCATGCATGCCATTGCTAAATATTGCTCTTCCGTTTAAAAAAAGAAACAATTATAGGGATAAATTCTTGTGACATTTGTCGTCCTAGTGCTTCGCTTTTCTTTGGCTTATTTCTCATTATGTGACTGTTCCCGAGTAGTCATTTTCCCCTCCCGCCATCTCTCCCCCTGTCAGCATGGTGAAGCCCATTGTAGACAGTATCCATGTCTATAAAAACACATGATGATGCTTTGTTGCTCAGCCGTGATTCCTCCCCTCTACTAATGACCTTCAGTTTTTCTCTGCAGCCACGGTGGGAAGATGGCTTCTCTGTATTGCTAATTGTTTTCTGTTCCTTGAGAGAAGCAAGTGTGTGTTTGTGGCAGACGTCTGTGGGCTGCCAAGCTATAAGTGCCTCAGTGAAAGGGAGGGAGGTCTATAGTTGCAGTCTTGCGAAGAAATATATGAAAGCTTGTCATCAGTCATAAAATCTAGCTTTGTGTTTTAACAATTCCCCCTTTCATTCTAGACCTTTGCTATATGGAATCAATAGCAGTAACTTTAGTAGCCTACAACATATGTGACTGGATATATCAGGAATTGATACATTTCTTTCGCTAAAACTGTAACAACAAAAATCTTTTTGATGCCCCTAAAGGCCAATGAAATATCAAGCTGCAGAATCCCAGACATTTTAATATACTAGCTGGATTTATGAAGTAATTTTGTAGAAAGAGGTTTGTTGTTCAAACCTTTGAAAGCCTAATTTGCTGGATTTCAGAGTATGCGTGTTACTGCTCACATCACTACTTTGCCAGTGTGGTGCACCTCTTGCTTAGCACGAGCAGCACTGCTTTGAAACTGTGCATTTCTGATTGTGTGGGTGGCACTCCACAAGGCAGAATGCTAAGCACTTCACTGATTGTGTGTGGCCTGGAGTTACCTGTTTTTCCCCCCCTCCTCTCTGTTTTGTTCTTAAACAGAAAACATCGAGGTGCGCCGAGTGTCCTTTCAGGGTCTGAGAGGATTGAAGCACTGAGATACCAACGTATTAAAAAGACCAAGAAGATGATGGTGAACAACAGTAACTCCAAGACAAGAAAGAAAGCAGGTGTGAAGAATCATTTGGTTTTATTTGTCTTATAAAATTTACTCTACTAAGGCTGAGATATTTAAATCATTCATTCCAATACTATGGTCAACAACAACCTGTATCCAGCAGTCCCAGAACTTGTCCACTGCCGCTGTGTTTGGCTTCATATCCTCAGACTTTGGCCTACCATAATTTCCAGACTATAAGCCGCTACTTTTTTATATACTTTGAACACTGCGCCTTAAACGATGTGTCGAATTTATGGATTTTTATAGGCTTTCTTGCAATTTACTCATAAGTGGAAATATGGCCATTAGGGCCCCTTCACACATAACATGATTGAAGCTGACTAGCGCATGAAGGAGGAAGTACATGCCAGTCGTGAAAAATCGGAGCCGCCTCTACTGCCTCATACACCTGTTACAACTACAGCTACAACTATTGGCGTATATCAGCAGCCGAAAGAGAGAGTGCCCTGTGAGAGCCCTGTGAGAGCCCATTCGATCCCTCTCGCGGCAGGTGTCGACCAAATTCCAAGTATCACACACGAGCATCCAACACCGCTCACTGGGCACTTATAAAATGTTGTGCCGTTCATGTCAGCATGAAAATAGTGAGCAGATGATCACTTTCGAGCTGGCAGTGAAATTTGTCTTAGTGCCCCCACGAGTGTGCTGTTGCAAAAGCAGCAACACACACACACACACACACGCACACTCACGTGTGGCGTGGGGTGACAGAGCACACTTGCATGATATGGGGGGCCAGACAGCCACGTCTGAGCGCACACAGCCAGGCAGCAGTGGCCGCACACAGCGCACATCGGCAGGCTGCTCCATGTGAAACGGACTGTCAGATCACACAGCAGGCATTCTGAATGTCACGCGTGTTCGGCCCGACACGCGTGTCCGGCAGAATATGCGTGCTGCAGGACTATGACAATATGACAAGCAAACAGTGCCACAAATACACCATTTTCAGTCACGTATCACCAAAAATATGAAATAACGAACGCCGTTTTGTCAGTTATTACGGCACTTTTTTCTCTCTTTTTTTAAATACGTTTATCTCCTTGTTGATTTTAGCCATTTTACACTCCTGTTATAAGAGAGTGATTGTAGCGCAGTGCTAAAGTTTCTGTCTGTTAGTCAGAGCTTTTGTAAATTGCAGGTTCGAATCCCGTGAGTGGCATTTATTTTTTTTAATTAACCACGGTAATTTAACCGCAGGGTTCTGTATTGCGTCCCCTTTTATTTATTATTTATATCAGCCAAGAGATATTCGCTAATTATAGAGCTGGTTTTTATTTTATTTTTCTCCACATCAGCGGCGCAATGTGATGCAACACATTCCAGCTGTTTGCACTGTGTTCGTGCACGCACACAATGGTTCGTGGTTCCCCATTTCGTGTTTGGTTCACGGACTTTCTTCCCGTTTCTGCATCTTTTGTGCTATGTGTGAAGGGGCCCTTAATGCTGTCTATTGATTGGCTGAAAGCTGCGGTCCTCATGCCGAGTAAATTCAGAGACGGAGTAAATATAAAGTCTTGCCTGTTAATTTCAGTGGGATTCATCACATCCTGAAGCAAAATTATCCACATAAAGCCTCCTGATTTTGGAAAGTGACATCTGTAAATCCTTTAATTCCTTCTCATGGCTGAAGAATGGTCCTGTGACTGCATTTCCCTCTGTCAGATCACTTTTTCTGCACAGGAGGTCATCCATCAGGTGGCTAATTTGCAGAGCTTGGTGTGCCTGTCCAGGCCGATGCAAGACCGGGTCACTCTGCTACGGGTGTAATCCTATGGTTAGGTGTCTGTGGTGCTGTCAGCAGAGCCTCGATCCTTTCCCCCCCACGGTCCGCTGTTTGCGGCAAGTTGAAAGAGTCACAGCGCAGCAGCGCCTCAGTCATTAACGTCTCAATTACCACAGGCATCGGGCGATTCTGTCTGCATGCAATGAAATTATCCCATGATCCACAAAGAAAATAAAATTATGTTAAATTACTCAGTTTTGCCTCCGTGTGGAGCGGAGACACTGCACGACACTGTTATTCCGTGCTCGTCAATAACTGCATGTTCTACCTTTGGGGAAAAAAGCATTTACGGTACGTGTTTGTGTATGAAGTTTAAAAAAATCTTTCTGTGTAAATATCTTATCTTATATCTTATGTTTTCAACGTGGACACCTGCAGCTTATAGATACATACATTTGTTTTTGCTGCTTTCAGGTGTCTCCACCTCTCAGACCCAGCAGGCCTACACCTCTCAGGTACTCCAGCCAGAAGAAGCTCTCTACCTCCGCAAGAAGAAGAAGCGGCCTATTCTCCATGATCCATATACACGCTTTTCTGCTCTGCTGTACCGCCGGCCACTACGGGAGGACCAGAAGGCTATCCTGGCTAGCATGGATAATGTAGATCCAGACCATGCCACCTTCCTCTGAAAGCACTTCAGGACAAGGTCACATTCATGCAATATGCCCAGTCCTAAAATACCACTACATCCCAGCTGGGGGAAAGAAGAATGTAAGATGTTAGCAAATGATCTGTAAATGGGGATAAGCATTAATTTCAGCATTTAGATTTGTTATGCTTACACACTTTGTCACGCCAAGCTGCCATGTATCAAATCTCAAGTGAAGTGTTGATAAAACTGACTAATCTGTGATACATGCAAATGTACTCTGTAGAATTAGAAGTGAGATCATGGCTGTGACAGAAGTCACAATAACTCTTTCAGAATCAAAACTTTTTTTCACCAAACGAGTTTCAGTAACAATACGTACAACAGTAAAGATGAATATTTCTCTCTCCTCTCTCTCTCCACACACACACACACACACACATATATATATGTATATGTGTGTGTGTGTATATATATATATATATATATATATATATATGTATGTATGTATGTATATACACACACAGTGCTCATCACAAATGTTTATAAATGAACAACTCCAAAGGCAAACTGGAAACACATCACAGACTAGAGTCCAAATCCTTCGCCACCAATCTGAAAATGTGATGATTTGTACAGCTTTTGATTGAGGCGTCCACAGACCTAAAAATGTCAAACGTATGCTTAAAACTGAGTTAATTACCAGTACAGATCAAACCTATAGATGCTAGGGGGTTTCCAGTTTTACTCCAGTGCAAAACAAGCTCATCAAAAAGTTGCAGTACTTCATAATTTCTTTTCAAATTCCCTATTTTAAAACTCCAGTGTTACTCATTTTAATTTGAAAGATTTTTACAACTCTGGGTCATGTTTCTTTTGCTGAGCCAATCCCCAAACAGCCCTGCAGGTCTCTGTTTACAGTACGTTCAACCAGATCCACGCCGCCAGCAATGTCTTACTTGCTGACGAACTCGCCTCACAAATAAGGGTGTACTCACTTCCTACAAATGTACCTCAGAGCACAGGACACGAGATCACACAACCACCAAACTCAGCCAGCAAAATAAACTAGCTTTCTTCTTTTTAGTTTTGACTTTATTATGCTTTTTGCTTTTACTTTATGTTAAACAGTCTATCTTTACTAAGATGTAGTTTTTATATTGTAAAACAAACTGATCATGGATGCAAAGACATTTGATAATCACATATTGTTTTAATTGCCCTATTTTAAATAACCAAGTTCCAGGTGTGTTGTTAGGGGGGAATAATAATCTGCCAATCACACA
Organism: Thalassophryne amazonica; assembly: GCF_902500255.1. NCBI lineage: Eukaryota > Metazoa > Chordata > Actinopteri > Batrachoidiformes > Batrachoididae > Thalassophryne > Thalassophryne amazonica. The sequence continues at coordinate 105,272,419 of NC_047111.1, read as the reverse complement.
CTCGATCTATGATATTTTCCCTCCAAACAAACTCTTGAGCATCCTTTAAGGCCCCTTCACACATGACACGATTGAAGTCAGCTAGCGCAGGACGGAGGAATTGCATGCCAGTCGTGAAAAATCGGAGCTGCCTCCAATGCCTCGTACACCTGTCTACAACTATTTGCACACACAAGCGGCAGAAAGACACAGTGTGCCCTGTGAGAGCCCATTCGATCCCTCTCGCAGTAGGTTTTCACCCAATTCTAGATGACACACACAAACATCTAAAGGTGCACTGACATGAGCATGCCTTATGCCGCGTTCACACCGGACGACATGCAACGCCACAGATTCGCATCCCTCGCCTGGCGATGGACGCGGCACCATCGCCCGGTGTGTTGCTCTGCTTTTGCTGTGAAAATTCACCCCACTGTGTCATCAAATAGGAGGAGCTTCCATTCTGCTCGCCATCAAGTCAAGATGGCGGACCTTGATCACGTGGAGCAAGTTGCTGTGCTCTATTTGTTGTGGAAATCTGACAAACGTCACCAGCAGCGCCGTCCCTGGGTTCATAACATCCTCATGAGATGTTCCCAATTCGGGGAGTTTCATTATTTGCTGCAGGAGCTGCATCTGGATGACGGCCGCTTTCAGTGGTACTTCCGCCTCTCCAGGACCCAGTTTGAGGACCTCCTGTCCCATTCGCGCACGCACATATGAACAATTTAAAAGAAAAATACTGGCTGCCGTGGCGGGGCTGCTGCTCGCTCTCCCCTCAGATTCTGTCATAATTGTGTTATAAACCAGTCACCATTTGTTTTATTATACATCTGTGTAGTTAATAAATAAATTAATCTTAATGGACGAATCATTCGCGCGCGCATGTGAAAAAAAAAACTGGCTGCTGCGGTGCTGCTGCGGTGCTGCTGCTCGCTGTCCCCTCAAACTCTGTCATAATTGTGAAATAAAGGACAAACGGGACATAAGTCTTGCTCACAGGCTGGCTGCCAGAGACAGATCAAATCAAATCAAATCAATTTTATTTATATAGCGCCAAATCACAACAAACAGTTGCCTCAAGGCGCTTTATATTATAAGGCAAAGCCATACAATAATTACGGAAAAACCCCAACGGTCAAAACGACCCCCTGTGAGCAAGCACTTGGCGACAGTGGAAAGGAAAAACTCCCTTTTAACAGGAAGAAACCTCCAGCAGAACCAGGCTCAGGGAGGGGCAGTCTTCTGCTGGTACTGGTTGGGGCTGAGGGAGAGAACCAGGAAAAAGACATGCTGTGGAGGGGAGCAGAGATCAATCACTAATGATTAAATGCAGAGTGGTGCATACAGAGCAAAAAGAGAAAGAAAAACTCAGTGCATCATGGGAACCCCCCAGCAGTCTAAGTCTATAGCAGCATAACTAAGGGATGGTTCAGGGTGACCTGATCCAGCCCTAACTATAAGCTTTAGCAAAAAGGAAAGTTTTAAGCCTAATCTTAAAAGTAGAGAGGGTGTCTGTCTCCCTGATCTGAATTGGGAGCTGGTTCCACAGGAGAGGAGCCTGAAAGCTGAAGGCTCTGCCTCCCATTCTACTCTTACAAACCCTAGGAACTACAAGTAAGCCTGCAGTCTGAGAGCGAAGCGCTCTATTGGGGTGATATGGTACTATGAGGTCCCTAAGATAAGATGGGACCTGATTATTCAAAACCTTATAAGTAAGAAGAAGAATTTTAAATTCTATTCTAGAATTAACAGGAAGCCAATAAAGAGAGGCCAATATGGGTGAGATATGCTCTCTCCTTCTAGTCCCTGTTAGTACTCTAGCTGCAGCATTTTTAATTAACTGAAGGCTTTTCAGGGAACCTTTAGGACAACCTGATAATAATGAATTACAGTAGTCCAGCCTAGAGGAAATAAATGCATGAATTAGTTTTTCAGCATCACTCTGAGGCAAGACCTTTCTAATTTTAGAGATATTGCGTAAATGCAAAAAAGCAGTCCTACATATTTGTTTAATATGCGCATTGAATGACATATCCTGATCAAAAATGACTCCAAGATTTCTCACAGTATTACTAGAGGTCAGGGTAATGCCATCCAGAGTAAGGATCTGGTTAGACACCATGTTTCTAAGATTTGTGGGGCCAAGTACAATAACTTCAGTTTTATCTGAGTTTAAAAGCAGGAAATTAGAGGTCATCCATGCCTTTATGTCTGTAAGACAATCCCGCAGTTTAGCTAATTGGTGTGTGTCCTCTGGCTTCATGGATAGATAAAGCTGGGTATCATCTGCGTAACATTGAAAATTTAAGCAATGCTGTCTGATAATACTGCCTAAGGGAAGCATGTATAAAGTGCATGTCTTCATCAAGGACATGTCTTCATCAAGTATAAACTCCAGACATCTCCACTTCACTACATATCCAGTCCCTGATTGGTCATCGCGACGCGACAAGACAAAAACGTTCAGATTTTTCAACTTGGGGAATAGGGCGATGCAACATGATATCGCGCCACAAACGCGCCAATCGCTAAAATCGCTTCATTCGCGTCCATCACATCGCATTGCATGACTTGGACCTTTGCAGAAAAAAATGATTAATCCACCACGAAATAATTATTTTATATACGCAGCATCCAGTGCAAAGTGCATGGCAGTCGGTAGAACAAAGAACGGCGTCCAGCTGTGAACACAGTGGGTGGGATCGTCACGACACAGTTCATGCTACGCGTGAGCCATAGGCATGCTTGTGTCAGTGCACCTTAATACTGCTCGCAGAGCAATTAGGAAATGTGCAGCCATTTAGACTGTTAGCATGAAAACAGTGAGCAGGTGACCACTTTCCAGCTGGGTGTGAAATTTGTCTCAATGCCCCCACAACTGTGGAATTGCCAAGTACACGTGTGCCAGAGTGTCGGCTCCCCCCACAGCACGTGTGCATGTGTTTTGCGTGCTTCACCCCCAACACATGGCGTGTGTGTGGTTTTCTCAGCGGTGCGATGTGGTGCAACACGTCCCAGCTGCTTGCACCGTGTTCGTGCACACACACGATGGTTCGTGGTTCCCCATTTCATGTTTTGTTCTTCCGGTTTCTGTGTTTTTCATGTGATGTGTGAAGGGGCCCTTAGACATGCACTTTAAGCCATCTTGGCACAGTTTATTTTTAAACATTTTTGTCATATTTCTTACACAGATCAGATCAGACAGTAACTGTATGTACAAAGTGTAAGATTGTCAGATGCATCCACACAACATCTCTGTGTGACTGTACAAAAACCGCACTACGAAGTGTTTATATTCTACGTTCATCACATGTCAGTCTAGAAGTGGCAGATGCAGAGATGCAGAGCAGTGAGCATCAGTTAAAGACATTTGAATGTTGTGCAAAATTTGAAATGGCCAATACATTATCTAACACAAAAATATAACATACCACCTCCTATCTGTGCCAAAGATTGGAAGATGCAACTTCATGAAAAAATAAAACCAAACATCCATCTTAATTAACAAGTGAGCATTAATAGATGAATAGATTTAAGTGCAAGATGAAGCCTGTTATGTTATAGCATGTCTGAAAAGGAGGTAACGCAGATTGTAATTGTTTTCAGCCTGTCCGATTACAATTTGAAAGCAGTAATGTGGTGATTGCCATTTCTAGAATTGGCTGTTAGATAATTTGAGAATAACACTTGAATTTGATGGTCAGATTCCCGATGGAACTTGGTGGCAAAGCTGTAAAGAATGCTATCAGTTTCGCCAGTAATTAGTTACAGATTTTGACAGAAGTAACTGATTTGCTCCAAACACTCTTTAGCTCTTCATGTCTCAAAACGATTTGCACTGGAGCAAAATCTTGTCAGTTTACTTGTGTTCATTATGTTGACAGTTTCAAACATTTCAGAAAATAAACTTTAAGCCAAAACTGTTTCTAATAACTGTGCTTAACAGAGGATAGGATTTTTGTGCCATAGTATACTATACTGAAGTTTTGTTTGTTTTTGCCTGAATGAAGATTCTGATTGGATTCTTGCTACACTCATATCTAATTTTATTTTATTTTATTTATTGTTTTAGGCATCTTCTTAATACACGAAACACTCAATATCAATGGCATTTTTGTTGATTTTGGTCTCACGCACATGAGTGTGTGTGCGGGTGAGTAGGGGTGTGTGTTTTTGTGTGTTTGTGTGTGTGTATATATATATATATATATATATATATATATATATATATATATACACGCACACACACACACTGCCATTCCATGAGTCAAAGATTAGTGTCATGGGGCATTGAAGGAAACATAAAAATGAAGCCAGACATGTTTGGCTCAGTTTGGTACAATAACAGTAACTTTTGTTTCCGTCTGACTGAATTTTATTAAAAAGACAGTGATTCTGATTATCTAATTTACCCATGTGATAAACAAATGTGGATATTACAAACATCAAAATATGTATTGGAACACATGTTAGAAAGTCAACTATAACACACACCACACACATGTTGTAAGATGTATAAATGTAACAGTACAGGCCTTTCTTACTTTTTCAGCTTTGTTCAAACGGTGCTCACTTTCTATAAAAGGTCTTTTCACTCATTGTTAACGTTTTGCTCTCCTGATGAAACATCAGTTACATCCCTCTTCATGTATCAAGTTATATTGCTCATAGGGATGCTATAAATGATAATGAATTTTGTGTATTTCTTTGTGTTATATTTTGTTGTGATTTTTTAGCACAGCAAATATCAAAGCTTCAACTCCAACATAGTCTTCTGAAATACGCCACATTTACAGTATACAGCAACATTTTTGTTGTTGTTTGGTAAAGCAGCTACATTTCTACAGTAAATATGTGGAAAATTAGATACTTCAGTATCTGATTTTCAAGAATTCTGTACCTCTAAATTTCACTGATCACATTTGAGTTATAGTTTTACTAGTGTGAAAGGAGTGAGGAAAATTTCTACATGTATCATAGGAAACAATTTGTTTGACCTACTATTCTTGGTCATATCTCTCTGTGGATTAGTTTAGTCTCAGGATTACTCCAAAATTCACAAATGTATTTTTGTGAAACTTTGTGAAAGGGTGGTTTCTTACCAAGAGTATACCTGTACCTTTAAATTTTGAGAGAATATTTTTTCCCTTCTTTTTTGTACATTCATAGGTATCTGCTCTCATGATGTGACGGCTTGTTGGGCCTTAACTAAAAAGGATGTGCATTCTAGTTTTTTGCAAATTTGGGCATGTTGAATCTTTTAAATGTGGGGCTTATTTATTTATGAAAATTTGGCAAGCCAGTGTATCTCAAAACTGCAGTAATGCCTAAAATAATTCTGGATCTGCGTCTGGATTTGGTTAAAGGTTTTAGCAACTTTTGCTGAACTCACATCCTCCATCTTGACAAAGTGGCTTTGAAATTTGTGTATACATTTTTGAAACACTAACAAGACTATTCAGAGAATAAAGCTTAGAATCGAGGTGTACACTCTCTTAAGTGCCATCTCCATTCCTGTCCATTTGACCAAAATCTTGAAAAGATATTGGAGTTGTCTGTTTTCAGATTTGACCCCCAAATTAAGGATATGTATTCCTTGCCAGAGCCAACATTTTGATCAAGGCAGGTGACAACTGGTCCGTTAGATTTGAATAAACTTGACAAGCGTCAGATAGATAGATAGATAGATAGATAGATAGATAGATAGATAGATAGATAGATAGATAGATAGATAGATAGATAGATAGATAGATAGATAGATAGATAGATAGATAGATAGATAGATAGATAGATAGATAGATAGATAGATAGATAGATAGATAGATAGATAGATAGATAGATAGATAGATAGATAGATAGATAGATAGATAGATAGATAGATAGATAGATAGATAGATAGATAGATAGATAGATAGATACATAGATAGACAGACAGACAGACAGACAGACAATAACATCCCAGTTGGTCTATTCCCATCACTTGTACACTGAATAGTGATGCTATTTTGACATATTTGGCCTACTTTGATGCATATAGTCTGCTACTTGTGTATACTTACATACTTGTATCCACTTAAGGTTTGTGTCAGTCCTTAGGACCCCTTCACACATAACATGATTGAAGGAGGAATTGCATGCCACTCGTGAATAATCAGAGCTGCCTCAAACTCCTCATACAGCTGTCGCCACAACCATTTGTGCACACCAGCGGCCGACAGACAGCGAGTGCCCTGGGAGTGCCCATTCGACCCCTCTCTCAGCAGGTGTCAGCCAAATTCCAGGTGCCACACACAAATGTCCAACACCTCTTGCTGGGCACTTAGAAAAGGCGGGGCTATTTGCGCTCCTGACATGAGAGTAGAGTGCAGACGACCACATTCAAGCTGTCTGTGAAAAATTGTCTAACTGCAACGAGTGTGGCGTAACCAAGCGTAACCCCCCCCCCCCCACACACACACACACAAATGGCTTATGGAGTGTGTCGTCTCCCCAACACACACACACACCATGAATCCAACATTATCAGCTGTGGCTGAGGGTCCCGGGATCCGGCCGCTGACCAGCACAGTGCACTGCTGGAACAGCTGACCGCTGTGTCAACTCACCTGGTGAACATGCAATGCACATGTGTGGGCAGGCGTTCATGCCCTCATGAAGGCCGGCCAGTGTTTGAGCGGGCGGTACGGTGTGAAATTAATGAGTTGGCCGGGCAGGCTGATGTCACTTCCACCATGTAAATTGTAGTTTACAGGACAAACAGAAAGAGTGGAGATTAAATAAAACAAATATGGGTAAAGGCATGAACTCCTTCATGTGTGATCGCTTTGCTCATACGCTTTGCTGTGGACATACGCACCTGTCAGCTGACCACCAACTGTCAGCTGGAACTAACCATGCACACAAAGTGTTAAATTAAAAACACAGACATCAGACAGATGCAGGACAAAAAATAATATACAGAAAATTAAAATGACAGAACAAAGAAACAGGAAGTGAGCCTTTTTTCTGTGAGCTGACGAGGTCCGCAGACAAAGGTGGACATGTCCCTGTGACCTGCAGCTGTTCAGATATCTGTGCTTACACATCACAGCTGGAGAACACTTGTAGTGGCTTGTAGAATATGATGTTGCATAACTTCACCATGAAGCGCGGGCGTCAGCATGCTGTCCTAAAATAAATTTTAAAACATGTCGCCTGTCAGCTGATTGCCACGTCAGCGCACTGCAACGCTGGATGCCACCGCGAGGCGCATGTAACTGCAGGATTTCCTCATATTGTAATAATTAAAACACAGATCACATCTGCAACACAGTCACCGGCGAATCACTGCGCGCTGGACACGCCATGCTGGCTCATGTGTTCATAATGCGAGAGCCAGCTCTTCATGAGACAGGAGCCGGCTGGCTCTTCATGAGACGAGCGCATCAGGTAATTCATGTAAAACATATAAGGGAGAACAGTAATCTACGTCATTTCATTATTTCCTGGTGTAAGTCTTGGCGGAGGCTAAGCCCGCTCTTTATAACAGGAATTAAGTATTAGAAATGGTGGTGTTTTTTTTCTCCGCTGCTGTGTATGCGACTTCCCACATGCTCATACTGTGTTCATGTGTGCAAACACAACCATGCACGAAACTGTCGCCGCAGTATCGTGCACACTTGTCCAACCGTGTGTCCCTCCCGACAGCATGGGAATGTTTTTCATTTCCCCATTTTGTTTTTTTGTTCGCTGATTTTCTTCCGGTTTCTGCTTCTTTCGCCCAACGCGGTGTTATCTGGGAAGGGGCCATTAACAATGGTCACATACACTCATTCAAACACACACACACTAGAAAATCACTGTCTGGGTGTACAACACCTGTAAGATGTGTGTGTGTGTATTTTATATATATATATATATATATATATATATATATATATATATATATATATACTCAACAAAAATATAAACACAACACTTTTGGTTTTGCTCCCATTTTGTATGAGATGAACCCAAAGATCTAAAACTTTTTCCACATACACAATATCACCATTTCCCTCAAATATTGTTCACAAACCAGTCTAAATCTGTGATAGTGAGCACTTCTCCTTTGCTGAGATAATTCATCCCACCTCACAGGTGTGCCATATCAAGATGCTGATTAGACACCATGATTAGTGCACAGGTGTGCCTTAGACTGCCCACAATAAAAGGCCACTCTGAAAGGTGCAGTTTTATCACACAGCACAATGCCACAGATGTCGCAAGATTTGAGTGTGCAATTGGTATGCTGACAGCAGGAATGTCAACCAGAGCTGTTGCTCGTGTATTGAATGTTCATTTCTCTACCATAAGCCGTCTCCAAAGGCGTTTCAGAGAATTTGGCAGTGCATCCAACCAGCCTCACAACCGCAGACCACGTGTAACCACACCAGCCCAGGACCTCCATATCCAGCATGTTCACCTCCAAGATCGTCTGAGACCAGCCACTCGGACAGCTGCTGAAACAATCGGTTTGCATAATCAATCAATCAATCAACTTTTTTCTTGTATAGCGCCAAATCACAACAAACAGTTGCCCCAAGGCGCTCCACATTGCAAGGCAAGGCCATACAATAATTATGAAACACAGTCTACGTCTAAAGCAACATAACCAAGGGATGGTCCAGGGTCACCCGATCCAGCCCTAACTATAAGCCTTAGCGAAAAGGAAAGTTTTAAGCCTAATCTTAAAAGTAGAGAGGGTATCTGTCTCCCTGATCTGAATTGGGAGCTGGTTCCACAGGAGAGGAGCCTGAAAGCTGAAGGCTCTGCCTCCCATTCTACTCTTACAAACCCTAGGAACTACAAGTAAGCCCGCAGTCTGAGAGCGAAGCGCTCTAATGGGGTAATATGGTACTACGAGGTCCCTAAGATAAGATGGGACCTGATTATTCAAAACCTTATAAGTAAGAAGAAGAATTTTAAATTCTATTCTAGCATTAACAGGAAGCCAATGAAGGGAGGCCAACACGGGTGAGATATGCTCTCTCCTGCTAGTCCCCGTCAGTACTCTAGCTGCAGCATTCTGAACCAACTGAAGGCTTTTTAGGGAACTTTTAGGACAACCTGATAATAATGAATTACAATAGTCCAGCCTAGAGGAAATAAATGCATGAATTAGTTTTTCAGCATCACTCTGAGACAAGACCTTTCTGATTTTAGAGATATTGCGTAAATGCAAAAAGGCAGTCCTACATATTTGTTTAATATGCGCTTTGAATGACATATCCTGATCAAAAATAACTCCAAGATTTCTCACAGTATTACTAGAGATCAGGGAAATGCCATCCAGAGTAACGATCTGGTTAGACACCATACTTCTAAGATTTGTGGGGCCAAGTACAATAACTTCAGTTTTATCTGAGTTTAAAAGCAGGAAATTAGAGGTCATCCATGTCTTTATGTCTGTAAGACAATCCTGCAGTTTAGCTAATTGGTGCGTATCCTCTGGCTTCATGGATAGATAAAGCTGGGTATCATCTGCGTAACAATGAAAATTTAAGCAATACCGTCTAATAATACTGCCCAAGGGAAGCATGTATAAAGTGAATAAAATTGGTCCTAGCACAGAACCTTGTGGAACTCCATAATTAACTTTAGTCTGTGAAGAAGATTCCCCATTTACATGAACAAACTGTAATCTATTAGACAAATATGATTCAAACCACCGCAGCGCAATGCCTTTAATACCTATGACATGCTCTAATCTCTGTAATAAAATTTTATGGTCAACAGTATCAAAAGCAGCACTGAGGTCCAACAGAACAAGCACAGAGATAAGTCCACTGTCCGAAGCCATAAGAAGATCATTTGTAACCTTCACTAATGCTGTTTCTGTACTATGATGAATTCTAAAACCTGACTGAAACTCTTCAAATAGACCATTCCTCTGCAGGTGATCAGTTAGCTGTTTTACAACTACCCTCTCAAGAATCTTTGAGAGAAAAGGAAGGTTGGAGATTGGCCTATAATTAGCTAAGATAGCTGGGTCAAGTGATGGCTTTTTAAGTAATGGTTTAATTACTGCCACCTTAAAGGCCTGTGGTACATAACCAACTAACAAAGATAGATTGATCATATTTAAGATTGAAGCATTAAATAATGGTAGGACTACCTTGAGCAGCCTGGCAGGAATGGGGTCTAATAAGCATGTTGATGGTTTGGATGAAGTAACTAATGAAAATAACTCAGACAGAACAATCAGAGAGAAAGAGTCTAACCAAATACCGGCATCACTGAAAGCAGCCAAAGATAACGATACATCTTTGGGATGGTTATGAGTAATTTTTTCTCTAATAGTCAAAATTTTGTTAGCAAAGAAAGTCATGAAGTCATTACTAGTTAAAGTTAATGGAATACTCAGCTCAGTAGAGCTCTGACTCTTTGTCAGCCTGGCTACAGTGCTGAAAAGAAACCTGGGGTTGTTCTTATTTTCTTCAATTAGTGATGAGTAGAAAGATGTCCTAGCTTCACGAAGGGCTTTCTTATAGAGCAACAAACTCTTTTTCCAGGCTAAGTGAAGATCTTCTAAATTAGTGAGACGCCATTTCCTCTCCAACTTACGGGTTATCTGCTTTAAGCTACGAGTTTGTGAGTTATACCACGGAGTCAGACACTTCTGATTTAAAGCTCTCTTTTTCAGAGGAGCTACAGCATCCAAAGTTGTCTTCAATGAGGATGTAAAACTATTGACAAGATACTCTAACTCCCTTACAGAGTTTAGGTAGCTACTCTGCTCTGTGTTGGTATATGACATTAGAGAACATAAAGAAGGAATCATATCCTTAAACCTAGTTACAGCGCTTTCTGAAAGACTTCTAGTGTAATGAAACTTATTCCCCACTGCAGGGTAGTCCATCAGGGTAAATGTAAATGTTATTAAAAAATGATCAGACAAAAGGGAGTTTTCAGGGAATACTGTTAAGTCTTCTATTTCCATACCATAAGTCAGAACAAGATCTAAAATATGATTAAAGTGGTGGGTGGACTCATTTACTTTTTGAGCAAAGCCGATAGAGTCTAATAATAGATTAAATGCAGTGTTGAGGCTGTCATTCTCAGCATCTGTGTGGATGTTAAAATCGCCCACTATAATTATCTTATCTGAGCTAAGCACTAAGTCAGACAAAAGGTCTGAAAATTCACAGAGAAACTCACAGTAACGACCAGGTGGACGATAGATAATAACAAATAAAACTGGTTTTTGGAACTTCCAATTTGGATGGACAAGACTAAGAGACAAGCTTTCAAATGAATTAAAGCTCTGTCTAGGTTTTTGATTAATTAATAAGCTGGAATGGAAGATTGCTGCTAATCCTCCGCCCCGGCCCGTGCTACGAGCATTCTGACAGTTAGTGTGACTCGGGGGTGTTGACTCATTTAAACTAACATATTCATCCTGCTGTAACCAAGTTTCTGTTAGGCAGAATAAATCAATACATTGATCAATTATTATATCATTTACCAACAGGGACTTAGAAGAAAGAGACCTAATGTTTAATAGACCACATTTAACTGTTTTAGTCTGTGGTGCAATTGAAGGTGCTATATTATTTTTTCTTTTTGAATTTTTATGCTTAAATAGATTTTTGCTAGTTATTGGTGGTCTGGGAGCAGGCACCGTCTCTACGGGGATGGGGTAATAGGGGGATGGCAGGGGGATAGAAGCTGCAGAGAGGTGTATAAGACCACAGCTCTGCCTCCTGGTCCCAACGCTAGACAGTCACAGTTTGGAGGATCCCAAAAAATTGGCCAGATTTCTAGAAATGAGAGCTGCTCCCTCTAAAGTGGGATGGATGCCGTCTCTCCTAACAAGACCAGGTTTTCCCCAGAAGCTTTGCCAATTATCAATGAAGCCCACCTCATTTTTTGGACACCACTCAGACAGCCAGCAATTCAAGGAGAACATGCGGCTAAACATGTCACTCCTGGTCTGATTGGGGAGGGGCCCAGAGAAAACAACAGAGTCCGACATTGTTTTTGCAAAGTTACACACCGATTCAATGTTAATTTTAGTGACCTCCTATTGACGTAACCGAGTGTCATTACTGCCGACGTGAATTACAATCTTACCAAATTTACGCTTAGCCTTAGCCAGCAATTTCAAATGTCCTTCGATGTCGCCTGCTCTGGCCCCCGGAAGACAATTGACAATGGTTGCTGGTGTCGCTAACTTCACATTTCTCAAAACAGAGTCGCCAATAACCAGAGTTTGATCCTCGGCGAGTGTATCGTCGAGTGGGGAAAAACGGTTAGAGATGTGAACGGGTTGACGGTGTACACGGGGCTTCTGTTTAGGGCTACGCTTCCTCCTCACAGTCACCCAGTCAGCCTGCCTTCCCGACTGCACAGGGTCTGCCAGGGGGGAACTAACGGCGGCTAAGCTACCTTGGTCCGCACCGACCAAAGAATTTCTGCACAAACTGTCAGAAACCGTCTCAGGGAAGCTCATCTGCATGCTCGTCATCCTCATCGGGGTTTCAACCTGACTCCAGTTCGTCGTCGTAACCGACTTCAATGGGCAAATGCTCACATTCGCTGGCGTTTGGCACATTGGAGAGGTGTTCTCTTCATGGATGAATCCCGGTTCACACTGTTCAGGGCAGCTGGCAGACAGCATGTGTGGCGTCATGTGGGTGAGCGGTTTTCTGATGTCAGTGTTGTGGATCGAGTGGCCCATGGTGGCGGTGGGGTTATGGTATGGGCAGGCGTCTGTTATGGACGAAGAACACAGGTGCATTTTATTGATGGCATTTTGAATGCACAGAGATACCGTGACGAGATCCTGAGGCCCATTGTTGTGCCATACATCCAAGAACATCACCTCATGTTGCAGCAGGATAATGCACGGCCCCATGTTGCAAGGATCTGTACACAATTCTTGGAAGCTGAAAATGTCCCAGTTCTTGCATGGCCGGCATACTCACCGGACATGTCACCCATTGAGCATGTTTGGGATGCTCTGGACCGGCGTATACGACAGCGTGTACCAGTTCCTGCCAGTATCCAACAACTTCGCACAGCCATTGAAGAGGAGTGGACCAACATTCCACAGGCCACAATTGACAACCTGATCAACTCTATGCGAAGGAGATGTGTTGCACTGCATGAGGCAAATGGTGGTCACACCAGATACTGACTGGTATCCCACCCCAATAAAACAAAACTGCACCTTTCAGAGTGGCCTTTTATTGTGGGCAGTCTAAGGCACACCTGTGCACTAATCATGGTGTCTAATCAGCATCTTGGTATGGCACACCTGTGAGGTGGGATGGATTATCTCAGCAAAGGAGAAGTGCTCACTATCACAGATTTAGACTGGTTTGTGAACAATATTTGAGGGAAATGGTGATATTGTGTACGTGGAAAAAGTTTTAGATCTTTGAGTTCATCTCATACAAAATGGGAGCAAAACCAAAAGTGTTGCGTTTATATTTTTGTTGAGTGTATGTGTATATACGTATATATATATATATATATATATATATATATATATATATATATATATATTACACCATATTTTCCAGAGTATAACTTGCAGTGGAGTACTGTAAGGCACAGTTTTTTTTTCTATATTATCAATGTTTTAATTAGGGATATTTTATATTTATTTTTAATTTATTTATTTGCATTGTTGTGTACTTTTTTATTTTTGTCATTTAGTCTTTTATTGTTTTATTTAGTTTACTCCTTTGATTCCTGGGAAAATCGTATATAAATAGTTATTAATAATAACAAATGTGTGATCTTTCAGTACATGAGTTGCACTGTAGTATAAGTCTCAGAATGTCCCATACTAACTTATACTCTGGAAAATATGGTATATGAATGGCAGATTTAGAAGGTAGACCAACTGGGTATAAACTCAGGCAGACAAGAACTTTATTGGTTGAAAAGTCAATAGTTAAAAGTATCATACACAAATTATATCAGAAATAAAACAGTTTGATGCCCCCTCCCCTGCACTGAGTATAAAAGCGAAAATTAATGAGAAATTATAAACTATATACAGACTGTATGAAATTAAAGTTTCAATATTTGACTTAAAATCATTTGCTGTCTTGCAAGTCACAGTAAATAAGCCATTTCATCATTGGTGCTTAAGCAATGGTGTCAAACAGAGGCTCTTCATGTTACCTAAGGTGCTAAGCAAAACCGTGAATTGATGCTGTATCAAGTGATCCTTCCATTACTTTAATTTCCATAGTTGTGTAATAGCTGTATTTTTGTATTTTCTGTAATATTTTATATAATCACGTGACTTTGCTGCCTGTCTTATGAAATCATCCTGTGGTTTTAGAAGGCACTTGTTGGAGTGGTGGTTGGATTCAAAATCACACTGAAAGAGATAAACATCTCTTCTTCCATAAACCTCTTTACTGGCATGCCAACAGTGATGTTTGCAAAGAAAAAAACATGAGGCGCTCTTACACAATGCTCTACTTGTCCAATGTGTAACTGAGCCTCTTTACTGTTTAAGTGCCACTGTTTTATACCTTTTTGTGGAAAGGTACTTTAATATATAAGAAGAAAAATTCTTTGGTTTCTTTTTTAAATAAGATGTTTCTGCTTTCATGAATGGTTCACTGCAGATCTTCCATGTTTTGTCTTGCTGTGGGTGCTGTAAGCACAGCTTGTTAGGATGTTAATTGAATGACCTTTAACTGTTTAGCAGTGTATTTTCTTTGGTACGTGACAGAGGATAGAATTTATCATCGAATTAAAGTATAACTGAGAAAGCGGAGTTAACATACCTAAACAACAGTGTGGTTAATAATCCTTTAATTCCCAAAGTTGTCAGTTTCATGACTCTTTACAGTTGCGAGGAATTGGGAATTTATTGTCTTTAGCAAAGTTGAGGAGAAAAAACCTACAAATTTTCGCAGAATGGTCGGGTGTGGATAAATTATGAGACTCGAAGGTTGTTGATGCCAGAACTGCAAAGTTTTTTTTTTATTGTTGTTTTTTTTTTTGTTTATTTTTATTTTTAGTTGGTGAATTTACTGGAACAAGACATATATTTTATTTTCTCACAAACAAGCTCACTACATACTAAATAGCAAAGCTAGCTAACTTAAGGTGCCCTGACACTCACACAACTTTGATCCGAGCACTTGCATGCACATTGTCGTGACAATCCCACCTGCTGTGTTCACAGCTGGGCACCATGCTTTGTTCCACTGGATGCCACGCATTGTGCACTGGACGCTGCGTATATAAAATAATTATTTCGCAGCAGATTAATCATGTTTTCTCAGAGTTGGCTGTTGAAAACATCTCTAATCAGTTCCGGAATCAAAGCAGGCCGCTCCAACAGCAGCTTTTTTCTCTCTCTCTCTCTCTCTCGTGCACTGAATGAGGTGGAGAAAGCATTTGGAACAGTGTAAAAAGGTAATTTGTCATGTTTATATTGTAATGGCTTGGTAAAACGGTTGCATATTCATCCCTTCTTGTGAGCAGCTGTAAAAGTACGTTTATGATAGATTTAACATCTCGTTATAATCGTTCAGATGAGCTGCGCTGTGATGCAGTGGCTGACGCAATCACTCGCACTCACACGCAGTGTTTTTCAATTGTTTGCATAATGTTCACGTGAAGTTCACGTAATTATGCGTGATGGAGCTTTTGAACATTTCAAAATTTTATTTGCGCATTTAAGGTGCCCTGACACGAGCATGCCTGTGGCTCACGCAATAGCAGGAACGTTGTCATGACAATCCCACCCACTGTGTTCACAGCTGGACACCGTTCTTTGTTCTACTGGCTGCCACGTGCTTTGCGCTGGACGCTACGTATATAAAATAATTATTTTTTGGTGGATTAATCATTTTTTTCTGCAAATTGGCTATTGAAAACGGCTCTGATCACTGCAGCCGGAGCCGTTCCCGCACATGTGCCTAACAAGCTGCAGAAAGCATTTTGAGCAGTCTAAAAAGGTAATTATTTGTCATGTTTACCTTGTCATGGCTTGATAAAACAGTTGTGTTTTTTCCTTCTTGTGTGCAGCTGTTAAAGTATGTTCATAACAGATTGAACTTCTAATCCTTCAGACAAGCTGCGCTTTGATGCGATCTGCTGACGTCACCACTCGTTCTGTTGACTTCTTGCTTACTCCACTTGGCGAGCTGCACATCATGTTGGAGATTAGATCGCGCCACATAGCATGACATTTGTGTGTGAAAAATTTTTAGAACATTTCAAAATTCTCTGTGTGCAATAGCACGCACCGGCGCCCCTCTGGTGTCCTGTCTGCACCCGTTAAAGACGAGTTTACACTCCAGCACGACACAGGTCATGACGTGTCGTGAAGAAAAGGCATGCCCGTGTCAGGGCACTTTTACACGAAGCTGCGCACAGTTTACAGTGCGTGCAAGTGCACGGACCAAAGTCGTGCAAGTGTCAAGGCACCTTTAGTGAGCCATTGATGAATGTGATCTGTTTTTAGAACAGTTTATAAGATTTTATAAAAATGGATTATGTGGAACAGGTGGCTAGTTTAATCGCAAGTTCCACGTTGGACACTGTTCATTTCTGTTGCCTCAAAATTCCGCAATATCGACATGACCTATGATTGGACATCAGGACAAAGTCACTCAAAGTTCACAAAAGTGCTTCTCAAATATCTTTATGGCTTACAGGGGGAAATATTTCACCTCTTCGGTGTATTACAGATCAGCTTAGTTAACGGTTGAGCTGTTAACTGAGCAAATTTTTCTATTTCTATTCTCACACAAATGGAAAAAGTAATCACACAATTGTGGCACTCACAAACAGTAACTCAAAGAACAGTAATCACTGTGCTGCTGCGTTCAGCTCTTTGACAAACACAGGTTTATATGAAGAAAAAAACTACTTGCAGTTTTAATGTGTAATTGACTGAACTGACATTTCAAATGAGTGACCACATGGAAGATTTAGAGGTGACAGTAATTTGCCTCCAATTTACCTTTTCTGTGTTCTGTTCACATTGTGTTTCAGTGATGCCATCAATGGTTTCAGTACAGCTGTACCAACAATTATGTTGCTTTCATTTACAGAGTTTCACTTGCTATTTTTAGACAAATAAATGAGAATAAACTAGGTATTTGATCATGACTCAGAAATACCCATTAAGAATGTGAAGACTGACATTTAGAAGAAGTAATCACAGAGAGGGTGAAAAGTGACAGAAACATCTTCTTGTACTGTGTCTGAACAGATTGATTATTCAGTTTCTGTATTCTTTTTTACATTATCATCTCTGGAGACTTTGAAAAGCACTGTCTTCGGGGGAGTTTCCTCCATCATGATGTATAAGATGATGCATGCCCAACTGTAGGCTAATCTAAAAACTTGGCGAGTCCTGTTGACAACAGATATGACCAAGGTTGGGTAAGATTACTTTGAAACGTAATCCAAAAGTAATCAGATTACAAGTAATCCAAATGTATGTACATACATATATGTAATCCACATGCATTCTTTCAAAGTAATCCTACCCAACCTTGGATACGACATTGGGGATCATCAAGATGGGCTGTGGGTGGCCTACAACATGCAGGGACAATTTCTGACATGTTAAATATTTTGCGCTGTCTTGATGTGTCATGTTATGCTAATAGGCCGTAGGACATGTGTTATATATATGCCCAGAAATCAGTTTTCGTGCAACACCTAGGAGGGCAACTCAAAACTGGTTTATTCTTGTATATAATGTGCCCCTGATCACAAATATCATTGTCCCCACGTGGGGGGAGGGGTGCACATGAATTTATAACGTGCACTTCTTGAAAATACATGGTAGTGAATGGTACATCAACTGTATGATGGTTAAATGTTTGCCTTTCCTTTCAATTAATGTACACTTGTTATAGGAAAATGCTGTCCTTGTTATTTCAAACTGTTTTCTTATTTCTTAATTACTGGGAGGGGGAATCTCATTAATTTGTAACGTGTATTTGATGAAAATGCAATGTAAATTAATTGAGACACAAACATACACGTCTTATCAATTTCATGTTGCAGAAATGTTCACTAAGTACATATTATGTTAATAAGTACTTTTGTCATTCTTTTTACCACAATCTTTCTCATCTTATATGCAAATTCAGTATGGGGGGAGCATCATATACCTCAAGTGGTAACGAGAGTTCAAATTAAGGTTCCGCGAGGAAAAACATTTCACCATCATTTACCTTTATTTTGCTTATTTCATACTACCACTTGACGTTTCTGTTTATACAGGTACCAAGACCCCAGGAACAGTATGACAGCCCAGAACCCCAGGTAGAACATGTTTCTACAATATATGTAAAACATTTCTGCATAAATATGCTACCCATCCGGGCCCATTATTTTCTAGTTTCTGTAAGCATTTATGTGTAACTGTTTTACATGTATTGTACATCATGGATCTAGCATTTCAATTAAAATACATCTGTCTACATTACATGTGATGACACAGGTAATATGGGAGAGGGATTGTTACTGGCCTCAAGTGGACAAGTTTAATTTGACAATAACAATTAAAATAAAATACGATTTAAAAAATACTATTAATAATAATAATAATAATAAGGGATAGTTGGCTGGATGTCAAATCATATACATAATGTATACCAGTAAATAGCCACCAAATCAGACTCATAAATTCAAAAATATCGTTCTTTGCTCTAAAATGGCTTTTAGCCAATGGGAAGACAGTATTCATGTCTGCTGAATGATAAAAATAAATACCATTGGCAATAATATATTCTAGAAGACATACCTTACTGAATTTTCATATTTATAACAATAACAAAATAATTCAGTCTAACCAGGTTCCAACAAGTGAAATGTAACTTGAAGTGATCATCGTTTCTTAACCTACATAACTTATGTCAAATGTGGTTGGTACTATTTTTTTTTAATCAACAATTTAATATTTACAAAACGATGCACAAAATTGACTATATGGCATAACTTCGCACTGCCACTGGAATGAATAGAGATAGGGATTTCAGTTTTATGTTAGTGTTACAAGGACTATATATTGATTTATTTATTTATTTATTTTATTTTTTTTTAAAGCTTGAGATTGCTACAATTAGTAGTGCACACTGACATGACTGACCGATTTGGAGATTATGATTTAATATGAGTGTGAGTCGCATATACAACATGTACATTACCAATGCACATCAATGATCATGCATATCAAGAAATCTTATTGAAGTTTTTATTTTATTTATTATATTTAACACCTACCTCCTGCAGCTAACTTCTTCTCAAGGGATTTCTCCTTCCTTCTTACTTATGTCACAGAAACGTGATAGCATGGTGATAGTACGGCGATGTTGATTGGTGTATTTATCGAAACTACGTCAGCGACTTTGTGAGCATCAAATACGATATCGCTGATTGGATTATATATATCACGTGAATAGACTGGTCTGTGACATTTACAGTTGCAAACGTCGTCCAAAATATTTGTATTTTTCTCTTTCATGAGCACTTATTTGGATTGGGGATGAACATTTTCTGTTAGTTTATAATATTTTTGATATTATCGATCAAGAATTAAGTTGCCCCCAGAGATGTTGCACGAAAGAATGGCTTAGAGACGACCGTATTGTGGCCTAAAATGCATTAGTGCATCTTCTCAATGTGTTGACTCTTTTGGGACAGCTTCTTGCTAAGTCATGAGCTTTCTTTGTGCTATGGGAGGTCAACAATTGGCCATGAACCAGCAAGATGTCACAAATGTAACACAAAGCCCACCAGACACTGCCATAACCTGCCATTACGTGGTCAGGGTCATGTGATAGCAGACACTCTTCCCCTTCAGCTTTGGCCTGCATCAGCATCTGTCATTGATAATCATTATCCATATTTCAGAATGATGAAAAATATAATGACCCTATATTTATAAGAGATTTTGGCGCTTTTTCCCCATGGTGTCCAAGCCATGACTGCATTGTGGCTACGCCTTTACACAATGTGGCATGTCCTACTGCCCTCACATCATATTGAAAATGTCAAATTTCCTTCATGGTGATTCTTGCTGATGTTTTGTCAAGTGTGAATGAGGTCAGGGAGGTGTCTTGGTATTGTTCATTGTTCTGACTATATGGTGGTGGTCGGGGGGGTAGTTTGAACCAAATGGTTGAAAATTGTCATGAACTAGAGTTTGTTATGGTTCAGCCTATAGATCTTGACAGTCTTGACAGTGCTGAAAGTGGAAATCCCACTTTGGTGTGGAAGAAAAACTAAAACGGAGTCAAAGGTAGATTTTTGATTGTCTTCAGCTTAATATTGACCATAGTCGTTGTATAATGCAGTATGTGCATACTAACGTACTGTTTTTTGTTTGTTTGTTTTTTGTCAATATACGTATACTGTTTTTTAGTTGAGATATTGGTGTCCTGAACTACATATATTTTTGTGAAAAATAACAGCTGGGGAGCTTGCCTCAACATTGGATATATTTCAGTTCCATGTGACATAGAGAGACGAATTTAATTATGTGAAATTTAAAAAAAAATTAAAACACTTAAAGCTGTTTAAAAATACCTATAATATACAGAATGCACTTTATTGAAACATGTCCATATAATTAGTCTATGTTGTAAAAGAAGAAACTGCATATTTTATTAAAATTGGACAATAATATGCATGAAGTTACACAAATTCATGGGTTCTTAGACTACGGGGACTTATTATGTCCTTTGATCATATTGTATGAAAAACAGAAAAAAGGGGAAATTTCACACTATAGTTATCTTTACAATGAAAGTGTGTTAAGAAATTTGTTCTAGTAGTCTATGATGACTTTTTCACCTTTTTTTCAGCATCATTATATGCAAATATTGTCGTTTTGTGCTTGTCCCACACCCAGACTTTTGATCTTCAATGATAAAAATGAATGGTAAAGAAACGTTTTTTCTAATGTTTTAAAATATCTCTGAATAAAATATCAGTAAAATAATCAAAACATAATTTGGGTATTCAATTTCATACAACTGTTGTGATTTTTTTAAACAAAATGTAGTTGCCCCACACTATTGCCGTAATTTCCACCACAACATTGTAATGTCCCTTTAAACAGTTTGTATGAAAGATTATTTGGGTAGTTTCTATGGAGATAAACAGTGACATCAGAGCAAATGTATATAGCGCCAAATCGCAATAAACAGTTGCCCCAAGGCGTTTTATATTGTAAGGCAGTGGTGTGGTGGAAATTACATTTACAAGGCCAATAGTGCCCGTAGTTAAAGAATCACCCTCATATTCCTTTTTTTTTAATTATTATTTCCGTACAGAACTAGTACGTCTGAATGCTGCTTTGGTGGCTGTGATCACAAAGTCAGGATATATTTTCCAAGTTCAAGCTTGAGGTTGAATTTCCCCTTTAAGTTGGTGGAAGTGGATAAACAGTCACTGAACTTTAACATTCTTCTGTATATATTAAAAGTAAAATGTAAGATCACTGGCTCAATGCAGAGAATGAATACCACTTAAATGAATTTGAGACTTATGAAACTTCGTAATCATGAGAAAGTTGTTTAAACCGGCGGTGGTGGGAAATTGGAGCCTTTTGGTGACTGTATTGCTATTTTATCACCTTTAAGGGCTTCATAGTGAATTAAACATGTGACATGAGGGCAGTATGAGATATATACAAACACAGGTGATATGTTGGTGTGAGGTCAGATACACCCAACAGAGAAGTACTGTATACCTCTCAATGTGCTACTTTAGAAATATGCCCATGTACATAGTGTATAGTGAAATATATGATTTGCATGGTATTAACACTTGAATGCTACTGACAGAAATGGTGTTTTGCCATGTTGTAGTTTACACATAACTGCAGTGCAAGAACAATGAATCCAAATTTTTTAAACATATTTACAGAAATAGAAAAAATGATGAAAATCAAATACTTATTCGAAACATAAGTCATTTTTATATTGTTAAAACTTGCAAAAAGCTCTTTATGAATAATGTATCACTAATGTTCCCTTGAACAAAAGAAACACTGATGGACACTTACTGATTTAATTGTAAACCTCAATAACAATAAAAACTAGTAAATTACCTGAAAGACTGTTTTGAAAGTAGCATTGAGATTCAGTAGAAGCGCATACCATGCTCCAGTGATTTTAAAGGTGTTCAAAAAAAATAAAAAATAAAGGGGATTGTTACTAGAATATTTGGTTATTAAAGCAGGTAGATTTGCTATTACTATTTCTGTGATATTTATCAATAGCTATTTTTGTAGTCAATGTTATGAAAGATACCTTACAATCTAAAGTTTGGTCTCAAAAGAACAAGCTAATTTGATGGCGTTTTTGTCTGATTGTGTTAAGTACCATACATACCTGTGAACGAAAAAAAAAATCAAACTTTGTGAAATAACCTAGCTCAGAATGTATAGAGATTGTAACTGTAAAATGAGGATAACTCTACGTGTGACTCCAGATTTTGTTATAAAAAACCCCAACGGTACATTAATGCCTAAAAGAAAATGTCTTGATAATTGGTTAAAAATGGCACTTTTTCATGAAAATCTCAGTACTGTATCACTCTTGTCTGATGAGCTGAAGGCAGCTAGAGTCTGGATTTGGTGTCATCCAAATTATTTACATACATGAAGAGAGACTTCAGTGGAGTTGATGCAGGCTCTCTGGTGCTAATACATGCAACACTTGGTTTTCCAAACACCTACATTGATGATGCTACTTCTTTCCTCAAGAAATCTAACAAAATGAGTTAGCAGCATAGGTACTTTTTGAGTTTTTTATTTTTTTTTTAGTTACAGGTCTTCACAGGTCCCACTTGACCCTTGATCAAGTTCAGTCCCAATTTCATTCCATCTAATTAAATCCCAAGAAGACTGGACAGCTTCTAATAGCTAATAATGTTAAGCATTGTATTGTTGGGCCGTCTTCACTGATGGAATCCCTGCTTCCAAAACAAGACTGCAGTTGTCTTCTGAATATGTCACTGGCAAAATGTAGAAATTGCCAGAGTATCCCTGCTTGTCTTCAACAGTAGACTCTTATCATGATCAAATGGTAAATGGACTGCTTTAGCGCTTTTCCATCTGAATCAGCAGCGCAAAGTGCTTTAAAATGATGCCTCACATTCACCCATTCACACAAACACACACACCAGTGTCAGGGTGTTGCCATGCAAGGCGTTCACTACACACTGAGAGCAACTTGGGGATTAAGGACCTTGCCCAGGGGTCCTTAGTGTTATTCCAGTCAGGCTAGGGTTTGAACTGAGGATCCTGTGGTCTCAAGCCCAACGCTTAACCACTGGATCATCACAAAACAAAATTTTGCAAATGTTCTGTTTGTGAAAATCCTGTGAAATGTTCTAAAAGCAACCAAGACTCTAAAAATGTATGAATTTGGGGCAGAAATGTTCCAAAATGACCAGACCACACTTGTACAGAAATTGTACTAAAGGTTCTTTTTAGTTTGAGTTCCCTAAAAACAAAAGCAGTTTAATTTATGTACAGTTTGGTACCATCTTGCACTTTCTACTAAAAGCTTCCTTGATAATACACAATGATGAGTTTGTAAAAATCCAACCTGTCCATCATTGACTTGCACGTGGACCAGTGGCCACTTCTGGTCTTCATCAGTCCAACAGTATGTTCGTTAGTTTCGGTTTTGTTACATTTCTTTTTGCGCGCTTGATTTACAGGCTTTTCAGTGATGGGAAAAGTGTAGGATCACTCATCCACCTTTTCTCATGATTTGTGACTTTTTGACTTTTTTCCTTCATTCATCTATTGCCGTTTGCTGTTTGACCGGGCCCTTATGCCTGGTTCACACTGCAAGATAATTAGGCCGATATCGGACCCGATCTTCCCCTTCTGACAATCTTAAGGATGCCCCGACAATCGTGATGACGCTAGAGATAATCTTATCAAATATTCCTGCCATGTGTGGTGTGTAAAGGGTGCTCTTATCTGCTCGGAAAGACATCAGGAGCGCTCAGACTGCAAATCAGGGATATTCAACATGTTGGATTGTCTTGGCCCAATATCGCAGTGTGTGTGGTGTCTCCCGACCACAAACGAGCATGCAGCCTGCTGAATGTGACATGCAGTCAGTCAGAAAGCGAGGTGACGGACGCACAGAGCCAAATCTAAAATCAAAACAGCTGTTATGGCTTACCAGAAAGTCTGGTGGTTGCATTGTCTCCACTCCTTTAAAGAACACCTTTTCTTTTTCTTTTTATATATTTTTTTCTCCTCTGTTGTAAATAGTCCACAAACTATCTCCGTTTGTTTACTCTGAAGTCACATTTAATCTCGAGAGATTTTGTGAGATTTCCTGTCTGATCTGGGAATGTTCGTGTGTGAAATCTGTTCGTGTGTGGTGTGTTGTCTTTAGCGTGTGGCTGCACACTACACACTGTACGAACAACAATGTTAGATCTATGATTTTTTATCTTCACGTGTGTGGTCTCTCAGGTTTTGGAAACCTGCAGATAATTTTAAAATCTTGCCGTGTGAACCAGGCTTTAGGTGCAGGATGCTGATGTTGTCTGCGTGGTTTTGGTTCTGTTCATCATCTCGCATTTGATTAATTGATGCACTTCAGTACTTCATGCAGACTTTCAGTGTGTGGTTGGGTTGGGGGCATATAATTTTAGACATGAAGACCTCATTCAAACCTCTCATTGGAAACAGATCAATATGTTGACACTTTTTTCCTCTTCGTAAAAACAGAACTACTTCTCACATTATATTTTAGTTTTATACGTTATATTTTAAAGGTATATAGACATATAGAGGTGATGCCAGTGAATGAATTATGATACATTCTCAGTTAATGAAACCATAAATCACTTCTTAGGATTAAACTTGGAATACAAAGTTTAAATTGCAGATGGTAAGCCACTACCATGAACAAATATATGATTTTAAAAACAAACTGAGAAAACAAAAGCAGGAGTCCACCTCAGAATCACCACTTTTCGCTGAGACCTCACAAAAGATTCTTGTAGTGTGACTGTGGGCACTTGCAGGCAGTGTATCAACACACTGAGATATTATATCAGCTTTGGCCCACATGTGATCATGCACAGACTTGAGTGTATAAAGAGGCATTATAGGAAAATAAATAACTTTAGTTGCACAGTGTAAATAATATATATCAAATAAGTATACCTTATCATATATATTTTTTGTAGAAGAGAATATTATGCACACTAAGTATATTGAAGATGGGATGAGTCTTGAGTAGTGTAGCGTCTACTTCAGTGACACATAACAGACTAATGCGGTTGGTTGCAATCTGCTAAATACTAAAACTTAATGTATGAATAATTTATATATATATGGTTTGTTTGAAAGAATGTTGGTCTATATTCTGTTATTTTTATATGCTTTTTTTTTTTGTACTGCAGCATTTGTGAGGTCTAAAACAATCATGTTTAACCTTTTTATTTTTTCTGTATTGAACAGAAGAAGCTGACTGGTGCATCTCTAAATCTCACTTGCTGTTATGATACAGACAGTCAAGAAGGAGACTAGTTTTCATACCATCATCTGTTGGAACTGAATAACAAGCGTAATCATTATTTAATTGAAATGTTTGAGGGCCATTATTGTACCACATTGATCTTACTGTTTTGAGTTAACAATGACATTCAGTCCTACACCTGTATGTTTGTTTTCCAAATATCACACGTCTATAATAACCTGTTTCAACCAAAAAAATAAAAATAACCCATATGTAGAAATTACAAAAACCATAGTAACTTAAAATCATAGAAGTAAAAAAATAAATAAATAAAAATCTAACACTGTAAATCTAATTCATTTAATACAAGGTCAGAATTATGTTGCTGTGATTAAGTGATATTTTCCATTTATACTTTCACAGAGTTATGATTTTGACAGTGTGCGTCATAATCGTAACATAGGAAGTCTACATTTGAACTCACCATGTTATAATACTAACTTTGGATTTTGAATAAAAGTCAAAAGTGTAATTAATTTTTTGACTTAGTCAAAATTTCAAGTTAGTGTCGCTTCATTCATTTTTTTAATCTGTTATAATTTTGACTATAAAAGGTAGCAAGTTTGATTTAAATAGTCAAATCTCTGACAGTGATCCATCCCAACATACACTGAATAAGAGGGAGGATACACGTCATAATTGTGAACATGAGATAATAAGATAAAGCACCCTGGAAAGGTGAATGTGAGATAATAAGATGACATATTGATTACATTTTTAAGTCAAGAAAAATTTTATTTAATGTTATATTTTTGACTTAATGCAGATTTTTTTAAACATGCCTAACCTTCAGTTTTAGCTTTTTACTTTTCAGAAATGGGCTTCCACATCTAAAAAGTCCACCTTTTTAAAGCATGAAATGTTTTGATGAATCTTTCCTGTACTATGGTGCTCCCCTTTGCAATTTGTATCTTCACAGTCTGTGTTCATGTAATTCACATACTGCACAAATGTTATTTACACAGTGCTTTTGTGATACTGCTATGAACAGACTAAAGGGCATCCGAATGTTCATTTGTTGTCTCAGAAGCATGCATAACTTCAAGTGATTCAGTTTTTGGTGATGCGTTTCACTTAAAAGTAGAGGATGAGTATTGCACAGTTGGTGGCATTTAATTCAGTGCTGTACATTGCCAAAAACCATCAAATCCATTCTGACAACTGGTGCTACTTAAACACATCTGTGGTGCTTCTTTTTTTTTTCTCATTTATTTATTTATTTATTTTTGGAAGGTTGTTTCATTGCTTCAGACGAAATGTAGCTACGCAATCCTGTACTGTACTGTTTGCTGCTGTTGGGGCAGCAAGTCATAGAATGCCAGAACCACAAATGATTTCATTCAGTGAAATCATTTATGTTTCATTATTTGATCTGGTTCTGTCAAATATACCATGTCATGTATTCTGATGGTTTTCTTTTGAATTTTGTTGCATAAGTGAAGTCAACGATAGAATGGCAACTGTTTTAATGGGGACATTTTAAAAAATTGATTAAACAGAATGTGCCATTTATTTTATGTTTGTTTTTAATGTATCAATTTACAACTTCTTAATGACTTTTGGTCTGAATGTCACAGTGCTACAAAATCTAATGTATAATTGCAGGTCGTGTACACATACAGTGCATCCGGAAAGTGTTTATGTCACTTTTTTCAACATTTTTTTATGTTATGGCTTTATTCCAATATGGATTAAATTTATTTTTTCCCCTCAAAATTCTGCACACAATACCCAATAATGACAACATGAAAAGTTTTTTTTAGATGTGTGGAAACATTTTAAAAATAAAAAACTAATAAATCACACGTACATAAGTATTCACAGACTTTGCCATGGAGCTCAAATTGAGCCCGGGTGCATCCTGTTTCCACTGGTCATCCTTGAGATGTTTCACCAGCTTAATTAGAGTCCGCCTGGGGTAAATTCAGTTGATTGGACATGATTTGTAAAGACAGGTGCGACAAACTTGTGCATCATATTCCATAAGACTTGAGGCTGTAATTGCTGCAAAAGTTGCATCAACAGTATTGAGCAAAGGGTGTGAATACTTACATACATATGATTTCTTAGTTTTGTTATTTTTAATAAATTTGCAAAAAAATTTGCAAAAAAAAAAAAAGAAAAAATTAATTTACTCAAGTTTGGAATAAGGCTGTAACATAAAATGTGGAAAAAATGAAGTGCTGTGAATACTTTCTGGATGCACTGTAGAGTACATTGTTTGGTGCTGAGCCACAATGACAAAATATCCAGGGGATCTGCTTACCGCAATGAGTTTTGGGTCACCCAGCTGTATTTATCAAAGATAGTTCAATCCCAGTAGTCTTTTTGTTGATATATAATAAACTTAAACAACATTTAGTTTTGGAAGTTAAATTAAGTTCTTTATCACCCTCAAGTGAAGGATGTTGAAGTTTGTAGTTCCAGGTTACACCATGTCACTTCACATGACTTGATCTGTGATATTTTATAACACTGGCCTCAGTTAAGTGACAGTGTAGACAACTGGACTTTTTAATGGTCTTCAAGACCTTGGCAAATGTCTTGGAAGACCAACCAGAAGGCCAGTTACTATAATCATCTTAAGTGTCACATTTATGTCTGATCAGCTACAGCCAGGATTTTACCATGTAATTAAACCATGTAATTACAATTGGAGTTTTAAAAATACAAACTACAACTACTTTGGAAAAAAAAAGAAGTCAAAGGTTGTAGCCATGTATCGATACAATGTCAACCCACAATATGTAGAACTCATTCACAAGCCTTGGAAAGTCTTTTTTGACACATTTTTGTCAATTGCACAATATAATAAAGTGTAAACAGTCGTGAGATGACTGAAGTGACATTTTGTTGCCAAATGCTGACACAAGTCAGATCAGACTGAGGAGATTGAATACCTGAAATCCACGTTCATAAGTCTCATGAAAAGACTGGTGTAACCACATCCTAAGAAAGACACTACATCTTAATGACACTAATTAAAATTATTCTGGGGGTTGTTTTATGCTTCTGTATAGGTACAAGCAATTATTTCTGCAGAGCTGTATGGAGAAAGGAATTATGGTTAAGCATGAGATACGGTATTTTTAGACACTGATGAGCAGATAACTGAACTCTCAACAACGCCATGTGGTTATTTTTATATTTTTATTTTTGCTTATTTGCAGGTTGAAGTTTGTGTATTTGGAAAGAACAAACTCTGTGATGAAAGGCACTGAGTTGGTTTCAAAACCACAAAATCTCTAGGAATGAGACAAGAAGGGTAACCACTGCCAGGCTCTCTTTCATGTTAAATTAACCAATTATACTTTTACTGTGGATAAAAGTGTAGAAATTAGCAAGGTCTACATCGAGTTCTCTTGGTGTGTTTAGTGATGTCACTTTGGCATTCACATTTTAACAATAAAAATGTCACACTTTTGTGGTAGCTAAATGATTAATTGCATTCAGAAAGTATTCACAACGCTTCAGTTTTTCCACTTTTTTTTATGTTACAGCCTTATTCCAAAATGGATAAAATACTTTTTTCCCCTCAAAATTCTATGACAATGTGAAAAAAGCTTTTGCATATATATATATATATATATATATATATATATATATATATATATATATATATATATATATATATATATATATATGTATGTATGTATGTATGTATGTACACACATACACACACACACACACACAAAACTAAGAAATCACATGTACGTAAGTATTCATAGCCTTTCCCATGAAGCTCAAAATATCAATCAATCAATCAATTTTATTTATATAGCGCCAAATCACAACAAACAGTTGCCCCAAGGCACTTTATATTGTAAGGCAAGGCCATACAATAATTACGTAAAAACCCCAACGGTCAAAACGAGCCCCTGTGAGCAAGCACTTGGCGACAGTGGGAAGGAAAAACTCCCTTTTAACAGGAAGAAACCTCCAGCAGAACCAGGCTCAGGGAGGGGCAGTCTTCTGCTGGGACTGGTTGGGGCTGAGGGAGAGAACCATGAAAAAGACATGCTGTGGAAGAGAGCAGAGATCAATCACTAATGATTAAATGCAGAGTGGTGCATACAGAGCAAAAAGAGAAAGAAACAGTGCATCATGGGAACCCCCCAGCAGTCTAAGTCTATAGCAGCATAACTAAGGGATGGTTCAGGGTCACCTGATCCAGCCCTAACTATAAGCTTTAGCAAAAAGGAAAGTTTTAAGCCTAATCTTAAAAGTAGAGAGGGTGTCTGTCTCCCTGATCTGAATTGGGAGCTGGTTCCACAGGAGAGGAGCCTGAAAGCTGAAGGCTCTGCCTCCCATTCTACTCTTACAAACCCTAGGAACTACAAGTAAGCCTGCAGTCTGAGAGCGAAGCGCTCTATTGGGGTGATATGGTACTATGAGGTCCCTAAGATAAGATGGGACCTGATTATTCAAAACCTTATAAGTAAGAAGAAGAATTTTAAATTCTATTCTAGAATTAACAGGAAGCCAATGAAGAGAGGCCAATATGGGTGAGATATGCTCTCTCCTTCTAGTCCCTGTTAGCACTCTAGCTGCAGCATTTTGAATTAACTGAAGGCTTTTCAGGGAACTTTTAGGACAACCTGATAATAATGAATTACAATAGTCCAGCCTAGAGGAAATAAATGCATGAATTAGTTTTTCAGCATCACTCTGAGACAAGACCTTTCTAATTTTAGAGATATTGCGCAAATGCAAAAAAGCAGTCCTACATATTTGTTTAATATGCACATTGAATG
Source organism: Thalassophryne amazonica (assembly GCF_902500255.1). Lineage (NCBI taxonomy): Eukaryota > Metazoa > Chordata > Actinopteri > Batrachoidiformes > Batrachoididae > Thalassophryne > Thalassophryne amazonica. The sequence continues at coordinate 105,242,157 of NC_047111.1, read as the reverse complement.
ACATATCCTGATCAAAAATGACTCCAAGATTTCTCACAGTATTACTAGAGGTCAGGGTAATGCCATCCAGAGTAAGGATCTGGTTAGACACCATGTTTCTAAGATTTGTGGGGCCAAGTACAATAACTTCAGTTTTATCTGAGTTTAAAAGCAGGAAATTAGAGGTCATCCATGTCTTTATGTCTGTAAGACAATCCTGCAGTTTAGCTAATTGGTGTGTGTCCTCTGGCTTCATGGATAGATAAAGCTGGGTATCATCTGCGTAACAATGAAAATTTAAGCAATGCCGTCTAATAATACTGCCTAAGGGAAGCATGTATAAAGTGAATAAAATTGGTCCTAGCACAGAACCTTGTGGAACTCCATAATTAACCTTAGTCTGTGAAGAAGATTCCCCATTTACATGAACAAATTGTAATCTATTAGATAAATATGATTCAAACCACCGCAGCGCAGTGCCTTTAATACCTATGGCATGCTCTAATCTCTGTAATAAAATTTTATGGTCAACAGTATCAAAAGCAGCACTGAGGTCTAACAGAACAAGCACAGAGATGAGTCCACTGTCTGAGGCCATAAGAAGATCATTTGTAACCTTCACTAATGCTGTTTCTGTACTATGATGAATTCTAAAACCTGACTGAAACTCTTCAAATAGACCATTCCTCTGCAGATGATCAGTTAGCTGTTTTACAACTACCCTTTCAAGAATTTTTGAGAGAAAAGGAAGGTTGGAGATTGGCCTATAATTAGCTAAGATAGCTGGGTCAAGTGATGGCTTTTTAAATAATGGTTTCATTCTTGGGATGTTTCTACAGCTTAATTGGAGTCCACCTGGGGTAAATTCAGTTGATTGGACATGATTTGGAAAGGCACACACCTGATGGAGTTTGGGAAGAGTTGAAGCTGTAATTGCTGCCAAAAGTGCATCAGCAAAGTATTGAGCAAAGGGTGTGAATAATTATGTACCTTTGTTTTTTGTTTTATATTTTGAATAAATTTCCCCCCCCCAAAAAAAATAACGTTTTTTCATGTTGTCCTTATGGGATGTTGTGAGTACAATTTTGAAAGTAAACAAATTAATTTACTGTATTTTGAAATGAGGCTGTAACATAACACAATGTAGACAAAGTGAAGCGCTGTGAATACTTTCTGAATGCACCGGAGATCTTAACAATATGTTTAGCTGTTTTCGAAGTGTGAAAACCAAAGGAACGTTCATGTTCTCTCTCATTTGGCAAACAGTGGTTAGCTAGCTGGTTAGCTAACAAGATAGTCGGTACGACAGAACGTCTTAAAAATTTTAGCACTAACATAGTTTTGTGAAATATTGAATAAAGTTCCATTTAAGTCGGTGCTTTAACATGTCTGAGGATAAAGCAAACAAAATCTAAGATTTTAATGGAATTTATTTTAGCTCAAACAGGTTGCAGTGAAATAAAATCTTAGTTACGGGTTGTAAGGCAAATCTGGCTGTACTGTAACGACTGCATTTAGCAGACCTCTTGTCATGACTTAAACATTTCTCTGTATGTTAAACATGACACTGCCAACCAATGAACATATTAACTTTTATACAAGTACAAAAGTGGACAACCAAACCAACCATCATCCGTTCTCCACATCCTGTCTACATGGGTGCAGATGCAGAAGCATAAAACAGCTTTTAACATTTCCTTAAAAGCTTTAAGATACCTTTTAATCTACTAGGAAATTACACACATTTCAAATAGAACTCATTACCTGTTTGTCATCATTAGGTCTTCCTGAGATGTGTAGAACTGTTTTGCAAAATTAATTTGAATTCATGTTTTTCTTTAAGTTACAAAACAACAAAAATGTGTGGCTTCACAGTTAAAGGCAACTCAGTACCTCAGATTTCTTTCCATGAATATTTTTAGTCCATATGTACGACTATTCATTTTTTATGTTATGATATTCATGGATTTATATATACATATATGCACATATATATATGTATGTGTGTTGACACAACCACTAACAAGAATGTATGGCTATTATAATTCCTGGTCACCCCACCTCTTCCTAAAAATTGAAGCTTTTAAAGCAAATAAATTGAGCTGTCAGTTTTTGTATTTCAGATGTCTTGGTATGCTTGTTGTAGTTGTATATTTATAATGGTGTATATTACATCAGTTTTTATTTATTAAAATGTCTAAATTTTCTAAGATGAGTTTTCACATTATTGAGCAAAATAATCTTCAGGATTTCATGCACTTTACATTGAAATAAAGCATATTTGAGGAGCAAATGTTTCATAAGTTAAACTGCGAAGCATGAAAACGTCACATTTTTCCTGAAATTTTTTTTGGTGGGGGGATGTGACATTTTCCTTAAAGGTGTAAAAGGTGTACAAAATGGACTAAATTTACATATAAACTTTATTATTATTTAAATACTTAATAGCCCTAAACAAACAAAAAACCTATGAAAAAATTTTCATCTATTTGCTTGCCTCTACTGGTGGTTGGCTCTCACTGCGGTATTGTATCACTTCCTGTTCCGGAGCACAGCGGTGTTTTTCTGTATCTGTTAGCTGTTTAATCTGCGCAGTTAGATTGATCTAGTTATCTAGATTACGATTTGTTTCCCAGTGTAATCTTTACGTGCCTTAACTAAAGCACTCCTTCTGCTGAATCACCTCTAAATTATTTACACATTATTCACTTTGCGTGTTTTTAGGAATCCGCTAGCTTAGCGTAGCTACTAGCTCTTAGCCGATTTAGCTTGGCGGCTTCTCCTGTCTCTCCCGCACTTTTCTGGGTGTGAAATGTTTAGTTATTCCTCGGCCTCCTTTAGCAGTAATGGTACTTGTAATAAGTGTAGCTTATTCGTAGCTTTGGAGGCCAGGCTGGGCGAATTGGAGACTCGGCTCCGCACCGTGGAAAATTCTACAGCTAGCCAGGCCCCTGTAGTCGGTGCGGACCAAGGTAGCTTAGCCGCCGTTAGTTACCCCCTGGCAGATCCCGAGCAGCCGGGAAAGCAGGCCGACTGGGTGACTGTGAGGAGGAAGCGTAGCCCTAAACAGAAGCCCCGTGTACACCGCCAACCCGTTCACATCTCTAACCGTTTTTCCCCACTCGACGACACACCCGCCGAGGATCAAACTCTGGTTATTGGCGACTCTGTTTTGAGAAATGTGAAGTTAGCGACACCAGCAACCATAGTCAATTGTCTTCCGGGGGCCAGAGCAGGCGACATTGAAGGAAATTTGAAACTGCTGGCTAAGGCTAAGCGTAAATTTGGTAAGATTGTAATTCACGTCGGCAGTAATGACACCCGGTTACGCCAATCGGAGGTCACTAAAATTAACATTAAATCGGTGTGTAACTTTGCAAAAACAATGTCGGACTCTGTAGTTTTCTCTGGGCCCCTCCCCAATCGGACCGGGAGTGACATGTTTAGCCGCATGTTCTCCTTGAATTGCTGGCTGTCTGAGTGGTGTCCAAAAAATGAGGTGGGCTTCATAGATAATTGGCAAAGCTTCTGGGGAAAACCTGGTCTTGTTAGGAGAGACGGCATCCATCCCACTTTGGATGGAGCAGCTCTCATTTCTAGAAATCTGGCCAATTTTCTTAAATCCTCCAAACCGTGACTATCCAGGGTTGGGCCCAGGAAGCAGAGTTGTAGTCTTACACACCTCTCTGCAGCTTCTCTCCCCCTGCCATCCCCTCATTACCCCATCCCCGTAGAGACGGTGCCTGCTCCCAGACCACCAATAACCAGCAAAAATCTATTTAAGCATAAAAATTCAAAAAGAAAAAATAATATAGCACCTTCAACTGCACCACAGACTAAAACAGTTAAATGTGGTCTATTAAACATTAGGTCTCTCTCTTCTAAGTCCCTGTTGGTAAATGATATAATAATTGATCAACATATTGATTTATTCTGCCGAACAGAAACCTGGTTACAGCAGGATGAATATGTTAGTTTAAATGAGTCAACACCCCCGAGTCACACTAACTGTCAGAATGCTCGTAGCACGGGCCGGGGCGGAGGATTAGCAGCAATCTTCCATCCCAGCTTATTAATTAATCAAAAACCCAGACAGAGCTTTAATTCATTTGAAAGCTTGTCTCTTAGTCTTGTCCATCCAAATTGGAAGTCCCAAAAACCAGTTTTATTTGTTATTATCTATCGTCCACCTGGTCGTTACTGTGAGTTTCTCTGTGAATTTTCAGACCTTTTGTCTGACTTAGTGCTTAGCTCAGATAAGATAATTATAGTGGGCGATTTTAACATCCACACAGATGCTGAGAATGACAGCCTCAACACTGCATTTAATCTATTATTAGACTCTATTGGCTTTGCTCAAAAAGTAAATGAGTCCACCCACCACTTTAATCATATCTTAGATCTTGTTCTGACTTATGGTATGGAAATTGAAGACTTAACAGTATTCCCTGAAAACTCCCTTCTGTCTGATCATTTCTTAATAACATTTACATTTACTCTGATGGACTACCCAACAGTGGGGAATAAGTTTCATTACACTAGAAGTCTTTCAGAAAGCGCTGTAACTAGGTTAAGGATATGATTCCTTCTTTATGTTCTCTAATGCCATATACCAACACAGTGCAGAGTAGCTACCTAAACTCTGTAAGGGAGATAGAGTATCTCGTCAATAGTTTTACATCCTCATTGAAGACAACTTTGGATGCTGTAGCTCCTCTGAAAAAGAGAGCTTTAAATCAGAAGTGTCTGACTCCGTGGTATAACTCACAAACTCGTAGCTTAAAGCAGATAACCCGTAAGTTGGAGAGGAAATGGCGTCTCACTAATTTAGAAGATCTTCACTTAGCCTGGAAAAAGAGTCTGTTGCTCTATAAAAAAGCCCTCCGTAAAGCTAGGACATCTTTCTACTCATCACTAATTGAAGAAAATAAGAACAACCCCAGGTTTCTTTTCAGCACTGTAGCCAGGCTGACAAAGAGTCAGAGCTCTATTGAGCTGAGTATTCCATTAACTTTAACTAGTAATGACTTCATGACTTTCTTTGCTAACAAAATTTTAACTATTAGAGAAAAAATTACTCATAACCATCCCAAAGACGTATCGTTATCTTTGGCTGCTTTCAGTGATGCCGGTATTTGGTTAGACTCTTTCTCTCCAATTGTTGTGTCTGAGTTATTTTCATTAGTTACTTCATCCAAACCATCAACATGTTTATTAGACCCCATTCCTACCAGGCTGCTCAAGGAAGCCCTACCATTATTTAATGCTTCGATCTTAAATATGATCAATCTATCTTTGTTAGTTGGCTATGTACCACAGGCTTTTAAGGTGGCAGTAATTAAACCATTACTTAAAAAGCCATCACTTGACCCAGCTATCTTAGCTAATTATAGGCCAATCTCCAACCTTCCTTTTCTCTCAAAAATTCTTGAAAGGGTAGTTGTAAAACAGCTAACTGATCATCTGCAGAGGAATGGTCTATTTGAAGAGTTTCAGTCAGGTTTTAGAATTCATCATAGTACAGAAACAGCATTAGTGAAGGTTACAAATGATCTTCTTATGGCCTCGGACAGTGGACTCATCTCTGTGCTTGTTCTGTTAGACCTCAGTGCTGCTTTTGATACTGTTGACCATAAAATTTTATTACAGAGATTAGAGCATGCCATAGGTATTAAAGGCACTGCGCTGCGGTGGTTTGAATCATATTTGTCTAATAGATTACAATTTGTTCATGTAAATGGGGAATCTTCTTCACAGACTAAAGTTAATTATGGAGTTCCACAAGGTTCTGTGCTAGGACCAATTTTATTCACTTTATACATGCTTCCCTTAGGCAGTATTATTAGACGGTATTGCTTAAATTTTCATTGTTACGCAGATGATACCCAGCTTTATCTATCCATGAAGCCAGAGGACACACACCAATTAGCTAAACTGCAGGATTGTCTTACAGACATAAAGACATGGATGACCTCTAATTTCCTGCTTTTAAACTCAGATAAAACTGAAGTCATTGTACTTGGCCCCACAAATCTTAGAAACATGGTGTCTAACCAGATCCTTACTCTGGATGGCATTACCCTGACCTCTAGTAATACTGTGAGAAATCTTGGAGTCATTTTTGATCAGGATATGTCATTCAAAGCGCATATTAAACAAATATGTAGGACTGCTTTTTTGCATTTACGCAATATCTCTAAAATCAGAAAGGTCTTGTCTCAGAGTGATGCTGAAAAACTAATTAATGCATTTATTTCCTCTAGGCTGGACTATTGTAATTCATTATTATCAGGTTGTCCTAAAAGTTCCCTAAAAAGCCTTCAGTTAATTCAAAATGCTGCAGCTAGAGTACTGACGGGGACTAGAAGGAGAGAGCATATCTCACCCATATTGGCCTCTCTTCATTGGCTTCCTGTTAATTCTAGAATAGAATTTAAAATTCTTCTTCTTACTTATAAGGTTTTGAATAATCAGGTCCCATCTTATCTTAGGGACCTCGTAGTACCATATCACCCCAATAGAGCGCTTCGCTCTCAGATTGCAGGCTTACTTGTAGTTCCTAGGGTTTGTAAGAGTAGAATGGGAGGCAGAGCCTTCAGCTTTCAGGCTCCTCTCCTGTGGAACCAGCTCCCAATTCAGATCAGGGAGACAGACACCCTCTCTACTTTTAAGATTAGGCTTAAAACTTTCCTTTTTGCTAAAGCTTATAGTTAGGGCTGGATTAGGTGACCCTGAACCATCCCTTAGTTATGCTGCTATAGACGTAGACTGCTGGGGGGTTCCCATGATGCACTGTTTCTTTCTCTTTTTGCTCTGTATGCACCACTCTGCATTTAATCATTAGTGATCGATCTCTGCTCCCCTCCACAGCATGTCTTTTTCCTGGTTCTCTCCCTCAGCCCCAACCAGTCCCAGCAGAGGACTGCCCCTCCCTGAGCCTGGTTCTGCTGGAGGTTTCTTCCTGTTAAAAGGGAGTTTTTCCTTCCCACTGTAGCCAAGTGCTTGCTCACAGGGGGTCGTTTTGACCGTTGGGGTTTTACATAATTATTGTATGGCCTTGCCTTACAATATAAAGCGCCTTGGGGCAACTGTTTGTTGTGATTTGGCGCTATATAAAAAAATTGATTGATTGATCTCCTCCACTGACTAATTTTGGCAAAACAAAACTGTTGTGACTAAAATTTGTATTGACATATGACACAGTAGAACTTTGTGAAGTATTCTCTTACTTGTCCAGCAGACGTACTGCAGCCAGCCCAGGCAACCCTAAGTAAGCATCTCCAGCCTTGGAGGGGCCCCAGGTTTGTGTCATTGATTCATTCACTGCAAGGAATTCAGATTATTTTTTCCCAGACTTTGCTCCTACCACAACCATCACACTCTGTGCAGAGCATCAGAATAGCCAAATGAATAATCATCATAATTCCGCCAGTATGATTAATTGCATCGCAGTCAAGCCTGTGTGTTCATACACTCTTACCAAGGCTGCGATTTACATGAATAAATAAATAACCATCACACACCGTGCTGTGGTCTACTATGTGTGCCTCACCATTAAAATGCAATATTACTTCCATCAACTCTGTCTTTGCAACATCTTGACAATTAGCTGGGATGACAGCAGAATCCGTCTCAGCATCTGTCCACCACCATTTACTTGGTCATGTACAAAAATCATCATTCGTTGTCGGGACATTTTCTACAACTGGCAGGCGACTTCCAAAACAGGTTTTGCTGCCAGCTCAAGGAAGGAAACCACTTAAGAAGACAGAAAAGGGAATATAAAGATACCAACACTGACATGAGCAGATGCCAAACACTCAAGACTGGACCACTTGAGGGGCCTCATTCATCAATCCAGGAGGGAACAACTGAAAAAAGAAAAACACCATCCCATCTGCCTCAGTTTGTGCTCCCTCCTGGACTGAGAGGTGATTACTGCGGTCACAAAATTTACTAATCCACCACCACCTGTGACCTACAGTACCAAACATGTATCTATAGAACCTGCACACAATCAGTGTGTGAATACTGAAGGTAACTGGTTATTTACAAGTGAATATTGTGAAGGTAAATTATTACATCACGTGCATTTTGCACATTTCTCCTAAGTGCATTTAAATGATGCCTTTCACAGCTGCAGTGAAATCTGTGATCTGACAATTAGAAGGAATTGACTGTAAACTTCAGGTTATAGTTACTGTGGAGGTGAGTAAATAACATTTGCTTAGTCAGGAGCCTCACGTACAAAGTGTGCGTACGCACAAAATTGTGGCGTATGTCTGTCTCCACGCTAACTTTCAGATGTATCAAAAATGAAATGACGGTGGAAATGTGCATCACGCAAAAGGGTGATTCTTTAACTACGGGCACTATTGGCCTTGTAAATGTAATTTCCACCATACCATTGCCTTACAATATAAAGCGCCTTAGGGCAACTGTTTGTTGTGATTTGGCGCTATATACATGTGCTCTGATGTCACTGTTTATCTCCATAGAAACTACCCAAACAATCTTTCATACAAACTGTTTAAAGGGACATTACAGTGTTGTGGTGGAAATTATGGCAATAGTGTGGGACAACTACATTTTCTTTAAAAAAAAATCACAACAGTTGTATGACATTGAATACCCCAATTATGTTTTGATTATTTTACTGATGTTTTATTCAGAGATATTTTAAAACATTAGAAAAAACGTTTCTTTACCATTCATTTTTATCATTGAAGATCAAAAGTCTGGGTGTGGGACAAGCACAAAACGGCAATATTTGCATATAATGATGCTGAAAAAAGGTGGAAAAAGTCATCATAGACTACTAGAACAAATTTCTTAACACACTTTCATTGTAAAGATAACTATAAAAGTGTGAAATTTCCCCTTTTTTTCTGTTTTTCATACAGTATGATCAAAGGACATAAGTGCCCGTAGTCTAAGAATCACCCAAAAATCCTGGCTAGTGTACACACATTTCTACAGTTACGCGCAGCGGTGATGCTGGGAAACTTAATAGTGTGAAGACAAAAAGTCAGAGTGATGTGCACATCAGAGACAGAGTTACGAACATTTAACACACCCATATGTTTGCAGTTATATGTGTGGATATAAAAGCATGTGCAAACTGATGAGGAAAATGGCACTAACAATAGCTGTGTGAGCCTTGTTAGAGAACCTTGCAAATGGTGCGAGCCGAGGTGTGCATTCAGTGAACGTGAGGATTTACGTGCAAATGACAAGAACTGGCTCATAATACAATTTGTGTACCAAGGCCACTGTTGAGCCCCTTTCACACCTGGCTTTATTAACGTGCACCGATCATGAGAGAACTTAAGAAGGTGAAAGTGCTGCGGAGTTGCATGTAGCAAATGCGCGTTTATTCCATGAGGAGTGGACAGTGGACATGTCCTCTCGCTGGCCATCCATCCATGAGGAGTTAACCCGGACATGGACATGTCCTCTCATTGGCGATTAGTCTGTGAGCAGGAGTTAATGGGCTTTATTTAACTTGCCACAATTGAGAGAACTTGGAGGTGGAAGAAAACTGCAGTGCGATGGCACGCGCAATCCGTCCGTGAGAAGTGGACGCGAACATGTCCTCTTCACTGGCAACCTGTCCATGAGAAGTGGGCGTGGACATGTTCTGTTCGTTGGGAATCTGTCCGTGAGAAGTGGGCATGGACATGTCCTCTCGCTGGCTATCCGTCTTTGAGGAGTAGTCATGGGCGTGTCCTCTGAATGTGGAAGCTTGACCCATTCTCGCCTTCGGATTCACCACTTCACCGGAAGTGTCGTATAGTTGCTCCATCCCACAACCTCAACCATAGCCACTGCCAGTCTGTCACAGGACCCAAACATATAAACTAACACATTCACTCTCACGCACGCAGGGGTGGTGGCCAAGTGGTTAATGCGCTTGGTTTCAGTTTAGAAGGCTCCAGGTTCAAATCCCACCCCTGCCACATTTCTCCATGTAATGTGGCGTTGCGTGAGGAAGGGCATCCGGCGTAAAACCTGTGCCAATTCAACATGCAGATCCACCTTGGATTTGCTGTGGCGACCTCGAGTGCAAACAAGGGAGCAGCCGAAGGGACTTACTTTACGTTATTCACTCTCACGCACACCTACAGTCAATTTAGAGTCACCAATTCACTTAACAAGCACGTCTTTGGAAGTGGGAGGAAACCGGTGCAGCTGGAAGGAATCCAGACAAACACAGGGAGAGCAGGCACTCTCCACTCAAGTCTAACGTGAACCCGGGACCTTCTCGCTGTAAGGCAACAGTGCGGTTTTAAACAGCTCTTAGGCTGAAAACCATCAGCTGTACGTGGCAACACTGATGTGACAGGAGCATGTTTGTGACAAATGCATTAAAAAAAATTATACACGATGCCTGTCCATTTTAATAATTCCCCTATAGAGCTCATTTGTCACTTGATATAGTTTCAGTAGCAGTGCTGGTCCTAACTAATTTGGTGCCCTCTGCAAGATTTTTAATGGCGCCCACACACACACACAGAGTAAATTGCACATTTACATGCACTCACACAAGAAACTAAATCAATCTGTTTTGTTTTTTTGTTGTTTTTTTTTTTTTTAATAGAATTCATCACATTATTTTTATTGTATCTGTCTTGGTCTCGTTTTTCCTCCTCAGTTTAATTCAATTTATTTAATTTATATGCAGCCAAATCACAACAAAGCTGCCTCATGGCTCTTCACACAAGTAAGGTCTAACCTTACCAACCACTTGAGCAAGCACACAGGTGACAGTGGTAAGGAAAAACTCCCTCTGATCTGAGGAAGAAACCTCAAGCACACCAGGCTGGGGTGACCCTCTGCTTGGGCCATGCTACTGACACAGTTGACAATACAAAACAGGAAATTTTGGGAGTCCATGCTGTTGTTCTGGACAGGAGGCTAGCTGGTGGGGGGTTGGGTCCACAGATCCTGTCTATTTGATGACCATTGCAGAAGAAGACACCCACTCTCACTTCTGGATGGAGCTGCACCACGAACACAGAGAAAAAGAGAATCGGGCATCAGAAAGACAACAAATGCAGTATCATTTGTCAGCACTAAGCAACAAGAAATACTAAGGTGATCGCCGGCCACTAACCCTAAGCTTCACCAAAAGCCCCAGACTTTAGATAAATTTGAGGCCGCAACCCGCTCTGTTTACCAATAAAATTAATTTAAATGGGTAGGAAAGATAGTACCATACTTTGTCAGTATGCTAGCCATATGAAAGGCAAAATAAGTGCGTCTTAAGTCTGGACTTGAAAGTCTTTACAGAATCTGACTGTTTTATTGATGCAGGGAGATCATTCCACAGAACAGGGGCACGATAAGAGAAAGCTCTGTGACCCGCAGACTTTTTATTCAACCTAGGGACACTAAGTAGTCCTGCGCCCTGAGAACACAGAGCCCAGGCCGGTACGTAGGGTTTAATTAAATCAGCTAAGTAGGAAGGTGCTAGTCTGTGAATAATTTTATAGGTTAATAGCAGAACCTTAAAATCTGACCTCACAGAGACAGGAAGCCAATGAAGATATGCTAAGATAGGTGTAATGTGGTCAAACTTTTTGCTTCTTGTCAAAAGTCTGGCAGCAGCATTTTTAAACTCTCCTCTTTTATTTATTCATCCCCTGGGGCTTCATGTACAAAGACCTGTGTGGATTTCTTACTAAAACATGGCGTACGCCAAAACCCAGAAACTAGCGTAAGGACAAAAATATTCAGGTGTATCAAAGTGTGCGTAGGCATGGAGCCATGCTTGTTCTGTTTGTACATCCCAGTGAATGTGGAATTGAGCGTGGAACCAAACTCCTCCCTGGCCACACCCCATTTAAATATGCAATTTCATGTATCCTCACGCTGTCACATCATGTTATGATGTCTGATGTGACAGACAACATGAACACAGAAAAGAAATTATACTACAGATGACTGTAAATTACATGGAGACGTACAGGGATAGTTTATTCTGTACACTGTTAAACGGATTAACCATGAAACTGAAAAAAATGTTTGTGGGAGCTACGGAGCGTGTGTGAGTGTGAGGTCAACACGCTGCTAGCTCAGAACGGTGCACACACTGACGTTAAAAAGGTAAGGCACGCCTACGCTGACAGTGTGACACCCCCATCACACATAGCCGGAATCACAGAGTGGCGTCAGATTTATGAAATACCGCACATCCGAAAGGTGTCTGATATCAGTTCCAAAACGGTCTGACAGCCATCTGTGGAAGTTGAAACACTTGATCAAAATATGCCGGCGGCCCCGAATAATAAGCACATGTTCATAATTTTCCGGGTGCGGTCGAGATGGGACACCTGTCTGACGTCGGCCCATGTGTTGTCTGAGGACCATCCAACTGCAATTTACATATTCCGATGGTGGTAAAACGTGATCCGAAATGATTTGAGCGCATATGACAGAACCTCGAGATAATAATAATTGCTTTCTAACTCTGGAGATATCACATGGAGCTTGTGGCAGGCTGTTACACCATTAATGCACATGCAACTTACCTCCAACAGTGGTCCAGGATGTTTCACAGCTCGGACATGACCATGCCTCTTTTCGCCCCGACTGCGCTGGATTATAGCAATATTTGCCATGTTGGGCATGCTTCCAGCAAACTCTTGCTATGTGTGACTGGGGCTTGACTTTCACAACTTACACACGTGCTTATTGACAAATACTGAATACAGGAAGCCTGTTAAAAAGCTCTGCAGCTCTCACCATCAAGCAAAAAAAAAAAAAAAAAAGACATTAACAATAATAATAAAATATATATATTTGAATGCGCACATGCCCAAATGTGCCTGTGCTGGTTTTCCTTTGAAACAATTGCACAAATAAACTATTTAACCACAAAGCAGCCACCCATCGCGCATGGCATCCTCCTTCCTTATGCGCATTTGCACACATATGATTTGAACATTGATGGAATGAAAATGTTTCCTATTAACAAAAACAAATTCATCATGTGATGGCGCCTTTATAGCAATGTGTGTGCAGTTAAAAGCTCAGATTATATTTGGGAAACTGACTCTCGCTGCAAAATGCACTGTAATGTTGGAATGTGATGTACCTGGATGACATTCGGATTATTGCGTTCCACACAGCTGGCATGGCTCGATTGACTGACACAGTCCTGTCCGATTGGCCAGCTCACGCTGGGATCCCCTTGATGCCAGGACACACAGCGTGGTGATCACCTGTGTGGCACAGACAACCCCTGGGTCCACATCGTATTGTGCTCTGGGCTGGCCGCAGTTCTGTGCACAACTCCAGCAACAGTGCCCTTGGTAATCGAAACTGGTTTATAAGCCAGTTATCGTCATTTGCAAGTAAATCCTCGCGTTACCTGAATACTCGCGCATGTTGGATTGCATCCTTTGCAAGGTCCTATGACAACACTAACAGCCACTGTTGGTGCCATTTTCCTCATCACTTTGCGCATACTTTTATATCCACCCATATAATTATAAACACATGGGTGTGTTAATTGCTCATCAGTGTGTCTCTGATGTGCATATCACTCTGATGACTTCTTGTTTTCATACTATTAACGGTTCCCAGCATCACCTGTATGTGTTGGAGATGACACAATAGCTGTAAAAATGTGCGTACACCAGCCAGGATTTTTCCGTGATGCACCGCACATTTCCACAGTCATTTAATTTTTGACAGATCTGAACGTGAGTGTGGAGATGGGCATACACCACGTTTTTGTGTGACATAATAACCCAGAAGGGCTCATCAGACACTTTAGAAAGGGTTGACGAGGAAACTATTATAATCATTATTTAATTTGCTATATGGGCTTATATTTGTTTTACATTAGAATATAAATAGTGTTAACTAGTTTTAGTATAAGAATAGTAAAAGTTTACTTCATTTTTTTTTCCTGATTTGTGGTGCCCCCTGGATGGACGGTGCCCTTAGCAATTGCCTATACTGCCTATAGGCTGGGTTGGCCCTGTTAAGTTGCAGTTTTATATAAATTATAGGTTTTTTGGTAGCAAAAAACAGGTGTCACAGTGGTGGTGAAGGGGAGTCAAAAATATTCTTATCTACAAAAGAGGGACCCTGCAGAAAAAAGTTTGGGAACCCGTTAAACACCTAAACGGCCCGGAACTTCACACACAAAGGGAACTGGAGATGAGTGGAATCGAACCCCAGACCTTGTTGCTGTGAGGCAAGAGTGTTATTAGTTTATAACCGTAGACTGTGATCATACAATATTATAACCTCTGACTGAGCCACCGGCTTGTCTTTCTCTCGCGATGTTTGTGCGGTTGCTTGGAAACCAGTGTAAACAGTTGAAGCGAACTTCAGCGCTCGTTGGAGGCTGCAGGGATTATTTAAAGGCTTCGATGGAGGTAAGTTTTATTCGAACATAATGAAAAATATTTTCAGGAAGCCATTGTTGTTGTTACTGGAATGTCATCAGTATGCGCGTTCCCGCGAAGGGGGTGCATTTCACGGCAGGGGTGCTGAATCGGGCACAATTACCGACCGTAGATTTTCCACAAAGAAAATGTGACGCGCGACTGCCATCATAAACTTGTCTTCTTTTTTTTTTTTTTTTAACTGGAAGCGAATGATACTCCGTATTTTGGAATATATACATATATATTTTTTTATTTTCCTTTTAATATTTCAAATCATGTCTTGCATGTTAATTGTGCGCTTAAGTGAGAAAATGTGACTTATATGATGACGTGATTAAAGGGGTCGTATACAAATTTTCAGCTCCAGGTGTCATTAACGTTTGTATCCAAGAGTACAGCAGAGACATCTGAACTTTAAAAATAAATGAATAAACAAGGTTTAAAGACTTTTAAACTTAAAACTGAAAACCGATACTTTTCTAACAGACCTCGTAAATGGCTTTACCCAACCACTAACCATGAGTGAAAAAAGGTTTTGTGTTGTCATTCATATTATATATATTGGAGGGAGTAATTTGCATTTGCATTAAATATTGTTCTGAGTTAGGCATATTGAGGAGAGGATTGGACTATACAGCTTGCTATATTTCTAAGCATTTATCACTGCAATATTGATAATTAGACTACTCTGCTAGAACTGGGACCACTTGGATTTTGAGATTTTTTTTTTTTTTTTGACAGAAATTAAACATACGTGAACACCAAAATATAAGACCTTATAAATAAACCAAAGTCAATACACCATTCATTTGGCAATTAATAGATTTGTATGATCCATATCTGTAAATAGAAACTGTATTCAGCTAGCCAGACCAACAAAATGACTCAATTTTGAAGCTTGAAAATTGGGTGTCCAGGTATGTCACAAAATAAACATGTCTGAGTACCCATTTTTCAAATGTTTTGTTAAAAAAGTAGATATGAAAGATTCTGAGGAAGACTGTGTCTACAGATATGCAATGTAAAACCGAAGAGATAGACTAAAAGAAACAAATATTTTTCTTGCATCTTATTTATTTGAAGCCCATTTACAGAAGCATAGCACAACATAACACATTAGCAAATTGTGACTCTTATACTCACCATATTTTTCAGACATTGTAACACTAACATACATATGATTACAAAACAGATTGCTGGCAATATTTCATTGCTATTTTAAGAATATAGTGGATTTTTGTAACTTCTTTGATTGTTGCCTTCTTCACTGTCATTAATTCCTAAACTCATTTTTTTTTTTTTTTTTTGAGAATGGAATTTCTTGCAAACATCAAAGGTGAGTAGAGGACTCAGAAGCTTGATTTATTAGAATTTAAATATCCATCCATTTTCTGAACCTGTTTTTTCCAGCTAAGGGTCATGGTGGGGGGAGGGGCTGGAGTGCTTTGCCAGTGGGCAAGAGGAGGGATACACCCCCTGCACAGGCCACCAGTCTGTTGCAGGGGAGGTGCATATAGACAGACAAACTCGATCACACCTGCGGTCAATTTAAAGTCACCAGTTCAACTAATCTGCATGTCTTTGGAAGCTTCACCTAGATGAAAGCCATGCAAACATGGGGAGAACATGCAAACTACATACAGAAGCAAACCTGGGAAATTCTCCGGGTGAGGCAACAGTGGTAACTGCTCAACCACTGTGCTGCTCAATGTTTAAATGCGACTTGGGTCGTTAAAAAAGTGAACTCAATCTCCATCAGTGCACTGGATAATGGTTTATCAAAAATTGTAGCCTTATTGGTTATCAAATAATTCTGACATCGTGGTACCTTTATTACGAGGATTAACTAAGTTATTTTGAAATCAATAAGTTAAGTCAATACAGTCGTGCTCAAAAGTTTACATACCCTGGTGGAATTGTTTGTTTTTTTTGTGCCTTTTTTCAGAGAATATGAATGACGACACAAAAACTTTTTTTTCACTCACTGTTAGTGGTTGGGTGAAGCCATTTATTGTCAAACAACCAGGTTTACTCTTTAAATCATAATGACAATACAAACTACCCAAATGAACCTGATCAAAAGTTTACATACCTCTGTTCTTAATAGCAAGTATTGCCCCCTTTAACATCAGTGACAGCTTGTAGTCTTTTGTGGTAGCTGTGGATGAGGGTCTCTGATGGTAAAGCTGCCACTGAATATGTTTTGGACTTTATTTACATCAATTACAAAGAAATACAAACAATATGGCACTCTATGGTAAATCTGCATGGAGTAGACAGTTCTCAAAAACTGAGTGACTGTGCAAGAAGTGGAAGAGTGAGGAAAGCCACCAAGACACCTAGACAACCCAGAAGAAGTTATAGGCTTATGTGGTTGTGATTGGAGAAATTATGCACAGTGCAAGCTTTGCATTTTGTATCAGCAGTTATCCATCTTCATGATGAAGTGGTATAGAGGAGGATTTTCTTAAAAAGAAAAACTGAAAATTTAGCTACAAATTGCTAGAATGTACATCTGAGATGCAAGCCTGGATTTGATCTGTTTTGGTGAAAGAAAATCCTTCTCTGCTGTACTCCACTATGAAGCTAAGAGTAGTGATGCAAAATGCAAAACTTTTGACTGTGTTGAATGCTTGGTCTCCAAAGTAAAGGTCAAACAAGTTCGATGTCCATTGGATTCTATGACATGTGACATGTTACCCCATAACATGATAACTAAGCATGACAGATGGTGCAAACTATTCTTTTTTAACATGCTATTAACCAATAATTTGCATCATTTTTTACCAAAATTGGAGGAACTTTAAGTTTTGAACCCTGTACAAACTAAAACTGACCTTTGTCACCATTTTTGCTATTTTTACCTCATAACTCCAGAACATTCAGCCATAGATAGTCCAAACTATTCAGTTGTTAAGTGTGACATAACGCATCACGTAATTTTCAACTTCCGGGTCCAAACAAAAAAAATGTGTGCTTTGTCAGCTGTTTGTGGTCATTTTATAGATTCCCAGCCGATGACAAGCAGAAACAGAAGTAGCTACAAATGATCAGGTAGGCCCCCTACACTGGCCTTTTTGTTTTGATTGCTGATGCTGTAGCGGCTGTACCGACCATTTATGAAATGAATCTCTTCAATTTACATAACCATAAGTGTTTTGTTTGGACCCGGAAACAGATTTATCAAGTGATGCGTTACGTCAGAGCTTAACAGTCCCATACCTTTTTGGAATTATGATCAAACAAATAATGTGGTATAGTTTTCAACATGATTGGAGCATTTTAAAATTATGCCCCCTGTGCAATTATTTATTGACCCCTGTAGCTCATTAGAGGTAAGCTTCAGGATGTTTCCATATCTGAAAATAAATATTAGTTAATTTAGAATATGTGTGCCAGATTTGATGCTTTTATCACAAAATGCACAGTTGTTATGGAAATTGTAGTTAAGCTGCTCCACTAATGATAACTTTCTCCAACTTCACCATTAATCTTCTGATTCCAGGAAATGAGACAAGGTGAGCAACATGGAGGGGACATTTTTGAGTCCTTGGAGGAGTTCCAGGTGGTGCTCGGTGAGCTGGTTGGGGACAAGAGCATGGACAAGATCCGTGTGGCGTATGAGAAACTCATCCAAGCACTGAAAAAGTCCCGTGAGAATGAGAAGAGGCTGATGTCCAAATGCAGGGAGCTGAATGCAGAGATTGTGTCTGCCTCCACCAAAGTGGCAGCTGCCCTCAAGTTGTCCCAGGAAGATGAGACAACAATTAGTTCACTCAAGAGGGTATAATGCCACAGCACAAGGCCATAAGATTGTATATTTCATTTTGATAATTATTTTTTGTGTCCTCATCAATGCCCAACTTAATTTTGTGCTGGGATTTTTTTCCCCCACTTTCACTACAGGAGCTAGAAAAAGCTTGGAATATGGTAGATGCTGCTCACGATAAAGAGAAACGGGATAAAGACGCAATTAAGAACCTAAAGGAAGAAGTTTTTGACTTGACAGAACTGGTGGAGCAGCAGGCTGGTTTCTCCACGCAGCAGGAGCACAGGTAAAGTCAATCAGTAAGACTGCAGCTGTTTTGTTTTTTTTGTTTTGTTTTTTTGTCATGCTTCATCCAGAACACATACACATCTTGGAGTCTGGTGTGTGTGATGTAATCATCTTAGAACTCAACTCAAACTCATCCTTGAAGACTCAGACTCAGGTAATAAGGACTACTTGGAAGTGAACACTGGGGCCATGAGGCTCCACTCAGATTCCAGGTTTTTGTGACACCAGTGCTGACTACTTGGAAGTGAACACTGGGGCCATGAGGCTCCACTCAGATTCCAGGTTTTTGTGACACCAGTGCTGTGTGCTGAACCCTTTACTATGGATGTGTAAAGTAAATGGTGACTGTTGTGTGTGTGTGTTTTTAGTAATCTACTAAAAATGAATGAGGAGGTGACCAAGGAAAGAGATCAGCTGCAGGAAACAGTGGAGAGTCTGAGAGGGAAATTAAAAAAGGCAGCAGAAACCCAGCAGGAAATAGAGGCTCAAAGAGAAAATTCCTTGGAGAAAATTTCTCAGGTATAGACTTATTGTCCCATCTCAGTTTTTGGTCATTTCTTAAAATTATTGCATTGAAATTGAATTTTCTGCAACCCAAGACTTTGCCATCAACTGAAAGAAAAGTCTGTTTATGACTGACACAATAATTGTAATATTAACTATTGCAAAATTTGCAAAATACATTAACTGCT
Organism: Thalassophryne amazonica; assembly: GCF_902500255.1. Lineage (NCBI taxonomy): Eukaryota > Metazoa > Chordata > Actinopteri > Batrachoidiformes > Batrachoididae > Thalassophryne > Thalassophryne amazonica. Next base: position 105,223,024 of record NC_047111.1, on the reverse strand, counting down.
GTAACATTTGCACAGTGGGCCATCCAATGTACAGTAAAATGGAATCCTAAAAATGTCTATTTTTGATTAATTGTCCCAGATGTATGAGATCATTGTGAGATGTTACACAAGCAAACAAGTATTTTCCTGACATATGGCCAAAGTGATGGAACATAGGAAGAAAAGCTACAATAAATAAAAACCAATAAAATCCAGTCTTGTAAAATCAGCTCCAGCAGGAACTCCAGGTCCAACAGAATGAGAATTCCCGGGAGATGAGGCTAAAGGAGAAACTGGAAAAGGAGCTGAAACAGCTCCAGATGAATGCTGAGGCACAGACGGCAGAGCTGAAAAACCTGATGGTGCAGAGCCAATGGGCAAAAGACGAACAGCAGAGACTAGAGCAGCAACTCAGAGAGCTCAAGGTGAAGCATGAGATGTGCTGCACAAAACACAGAATTGTTTTGTTTGCTGGAAAATACACTCCACATGCACTACAGAACAGATGTACCGTATTGTAGAGTATATACATCATACCTGTGTAAAAAAAAAAAAAAAAAAAAAAAAAAAGCGCTTCTTGCAGAGGAAAAATCATACAACGCTTTTTCTGTATTATCAGGGATTTTTTACACTGTTGTACCTTTTATTATTTGCATTTATTCTTTCATTACTGGAGTTTTTGTTTGGTGGTTTGATTCTTGGGATGCCCTATATAAATAAGTTATTGTTATTGAGTCTCTTCAGCTGCTCCCTTATTTTTTTTGCTCAAGGTCGCCACAGCAGGTCTGAGGTGGACCTACATGTTGATTTGGCACAAGTTTTACGCCGGGTGCCCTTCCCGACGCAACTCCATAATATATGGAAGCAGGGGTGAGTTTGAACGAGGAACCTTCTGCGCTGGAAACGAGCACACTTACCCCTTGGTCCCACCCCTATAATAATAATAATAATAATAATAATAATAATAATACTTTTTGGTATATAAGTTGCACTGGCGTATAAGTCGCAAGGCCTCCCAAACTAATAAAAACAAAAAAAAGATGGAAAAGCAACGCTGTGTAAAAATCAACATAGGCTGTAAAAGAAGTAAATCTTTAATTGCAATAACACTCTGAAAGAATGTGAAGAATGGCCGGAATAGGCCTCTTCACTTTTAAAAGACAAGTTCAAGCTGGTCTGCATATGATTTTGGTGATTCCAGTATGAATATTACATATTATGCAGTATTATATTACATATTGTACAGGGTTGTCATATTACTTACAGTATTGCACAGTGTTGTTGAATAATTTTTGTATTCCAAAACATGAATTAAAGCCTCATATAAGACAGCAAGTTCTTATACTGCAATGAAACAACAAACCCTGTGTGTTCAATAAAATAAAATAACAGAAACATGGAAGGTAACACGCTGTAATGAATGTCAAACATATATTCACTCTTCCATGCACTTAATTTAATCTGTGCACCCACTTTGATTTGGAATTTACAGATTATGAATGAACAGCACCTGAAGGATGTGGAACAGATGCAGGTGAAGAACACAAAGCTGCAGCAGGAGTGCGAGCAGCTCTCATCAGTCAAAGAACATCTGTCATTGGAAAACCAGCAGACTGCAAATACACTAAAGGTGCACTTTCTGTCCAGAACATTATCAGTACCAGATCTGAATGTGACCTTAAATATACTTCTAAAATAAAATTAAACATCAATGTTGCATTCTCCTGGTATCCAAAGAACCAGTGTTTATCTTTAATGTTTCAGGGGTCGAGCTTATTTGTAAGTACTGGTTTGAATCAAAATTAAAAGATTTGTCATACACACAGGCTTCTGTTATAAAGTACAAGGGGGCACTGCTGAGATGGTTCAGTATTTTTGATGCAGTCATAGTTGGGTTCAAGCATAATTAGTCTAGGCCCTACAGTTGATAGTCATGGAATTAAATTTGAACATTTTTGAACTGACCAAATTATAAATTGATATTGTGTATTTTTTTTTATTCGAACTGATCAGTTTGTGTTTTAATATATTTCCATTGTTCATTATAACATGTTCAAGTTGAAACATTGCCAAATGGCTTTTTCAGCTTTTCCGTAATAAACATGTGAAATAAATCTTCAGCATAGCATCAAAGTTGCTCCAAATTCAGTGAATGTCATCTTTACGATTTAATGCTAATCACATGAAATTCAGTTTCAATCCTATGAATAATCCAATTTCAATCATTTACCTCTGTCCCAGATGCTAAAAGCCAATAATAATAATAATAATAAATGCTGAAATTGATACTACATTCCCCACCCTGTTTATGTAACCTCTGACCTCTAACCTGTCATTTGACAGATGAGAGAAGAGGAGGTGAGCCAGATGCGACAGGAGATCACAAAACAAACAAAGGCGAGAGAGGCCATCCAGAAGAAGCTGCACCACATAGAGGAACAGAAAGCCGACACGGATGTGCAGAAAGAGACAATGAAGGCTCAGATCGCTGGTCTGGAGAAAGGCAAGTGGGTGGAACAGAGTGTGTGTCAAACTACATGTTGAAAAATTAAGACAAGTCATAAAGACATAAATGAAACATTTTCATTTCCCTTTTCTTACATCAGCACTCCACTTTCATTTACAGGACTAACTGACTTTGCAGACAATTTGTAGTTGATCATATGTTGAGATTTGAAGTTTTCCTGTTATCAAAGTCATTTTCAAAGATTTGATAAATACTGTATATATTGAATAATAAGTGTGCATATAGTAGAGTGCTTAATGAAATTCTATTGTACCTGCATTAATAGTAAATGTCCACAGGGTGAAGATACTGCTCCAATTCAAGAACCTTGAGTACAGGCTGCTGTGGGACACAACAACAAACCTGTTTCTGATAGTAATAGATCACAGAACCACTTTAATGTCACATTCATGTTTCATATTTAAGACCTATTGAATTACTTAAAATGACACAGTGGTTCACTCATGATGGAAAGCTGATTGACATCAGAATATGAAATGCATTTACCCTGTCAGTATTAAAGCTGACTGAGTGTTCTTCCCACATCAGATCTTGAAGCTTCACAAAAACAAGTTGAAGCTGACAAGAAAGCATTAGAAGAGCTGTTCAGAGAAAGAGACATCCTTAATAAGGTATGTATTGCATTTAACACAGATCATGTACAGTGAGGAAAATAAGTATTTGAACACCCTGCGATTATGCAAGTTCGCCCACTTAGAAATCATGGAGGGGTAAGAAATTTTCATCTTAGGTGCATGTCCACTGTGAGAGACATACCGTAATCTAAATAAAATCCGGAAATCACAATATATGATTTTTTTTAAATAATTTATTTGTATGTTACTGCTGCAAATAAGTATTTGAACCCCTACCAACCAGCAAGAATTCTGGCTCACACAGACCTGTTAATTTTTCTTTAAGAAGCCCTCTTATTCTGCACTCTTTACCTGTATTAATTGCACCTGTTTGAACTTGTTACCTGTATAAAAGACACCTGTTCACACACTCAATCTAGTCCGGCGGCTAAGGGACAAATTTTAGGGGAATCATGCACTTTTATACAAAAGCGCCAAAACTTTAGCAGAGGTACTTTATAGTGTCCTGAAGTATATAAGATCGGGAGACATTGAATCCATAAACGTCTACACTCTAAAAACTTGGGTTTAAGAGAATAACCATTTTCAGCCTTCTACAGCATATAATTCATGACAAACTCTTATCCAAATGTCTTTTTAAGTTCATAATATAAACTTGAAGGTTATGAAAAATGTATTAAGGCTAAGTAGGGATGCTTCGAATGTACTTCAGTGTGCTTACACTCTTAGAAAAAGCATTAATCTAGGGAAAGTGACTAAATATTGTCTAACTCATTGTGAATATCAATATACCTATGCAATATAGCTGTTTGCGAGCATAGGGCAAAGGAAAGATGCTACTCATGCACTCTGACATATTTACACTCTAAAATAACAACAGTGTTTGAACGGAAATAAATGCTTTTTTATTAATGACAAGAAATCAATTTTGTTTTTATGGCCATAACCATTATTATTATTATTATTATTATTATTGTTGTTGTTGTTGTTATCATTATTACTTTGTTATTGGTATTAAGACGATTATCACCATATTTTTTAACTGAAAACATTGTAAATACCTGGTTGGCAAACTTCCTAGATATGCACAAATGTTTCATGAATATTTTTAATGAACTACTCTCTACAGCTTTCATGCTAGGAAGATCACAGTGACCTAATTTTATGTTTCAGAGGTAGAGGCCTGTTAAAGATCCCTACAGGCCTGAAATGAGTCCTGTACCTCTTTCCATTTTGAAACATACCACCCTGCTAATGTATAAGGATGTACGACGACGTATGACGCCGCACGACGGACGATACATGATCACATAAGTTCAGTATAGCTTTGCACTAGTTGCAGTGGCCATTCTCTACAGCTTAACAATGTCCAATCTTGATCACTGGCCCCCTACATAATAACCATATGATCATATTGTCATATGAATAGCAAAATATACACTGTATTATAACCATGCAAACATCCTTTTAAAAAAGCAGGATACAGGGCTAAAATCAAATGTCTCCCGCTTTGACATGACTTAATATAACCTAAAGAGTCCCTGGACAAAGTTTGGCGCTTTTGTAAAAAAGTGCACAATTCTATCCCTTAACTGCTGGACTAATCAATCACACTCCAACCTGTCCACCATAGTCAAGACCAAAGAGCTGTCTAAGGACACCAGGGACAAAACTGTAGACTTGCACAAGGCTGGGATGGACTACAGGACAACAGGCAAGCAGCTTGGTAGAAGACAACAACTGTTAGGATTATTTATTAGAAAGTGGAAGAAACACAAGATGCCTGTCAATCTCCCTCAGTCTGGGATTCCATGCAAGATCTCCCTTTGTGGGGTAAGGATGATTCTGAGAAAGCTCAGAACTACACAGGAGGACCTGGTCAATGACCTGAAGAGAGCTGGGACCACGGTCACAAAGATTACATTAGTAGCACATGATGCTGTCATGGTTGAGCAAGGTCCCCATGCTGAAGCCAGCACATGTCCAGGCCCGTTTGAAGTTCACCAGTGACCATCTGTATGATCCAGAGGAGGCATGGGAGAAGGTCATGTGGTCAGATGAGACAGGAATAGAGCTTTTTGGTATTAACTCCACTTACCATGTTTAGAGGATGAGAACAACCCCAAGAAAACCATCCCAACCATGAAGCATGGGGGTGGAAAAATCATATTCTGGGGGTGCGCTTCTGCAAAGGGGACAGGACGACTGCACCATATTGAAGGGAGGATGGATGGGGTCGTGTATTGTGAGATTTTGGCAAACAACCTCCTTCCCTCAGTAAGAGCATTGAAGATGGGTCATGGCTGGGTCTTCCAGCATGACAATGACCCCAAACACACAACCAGGGCAACTATGGAGGGGCTCCGTAAGAAGCATTTCAAGGTTCTGGAGTGGCCTGGCCAGTCTCCAGACCTGAACTCAATAGAAAATCTTTGGAGGGAGCTGAAACTCCAAACCTGAAAGATTTGGAGAAGATCTGTATGGAGGAGTGGACCAGAATCCCTGCTGCAATGTGTGAAAAACTACAGGAAACGTTTGACCTCTGTAATTACACAGAAAGGCTACTGTACCAAATATTAACATTGATTTTCACAGGTGTTGAAATACTTATTTGCAGCAGTAACATACAAATAAATTATTTAAAAAAATCATACATTGTGATTTCTGGATTTTTTTTTTTTTTTTTTAGATTATGTCTCTCACAGTGGACATGCACCTAAGATGAAAATTTCAGACCCCAACATGATTTCTAAGTTGGAGAACTTGCAAAATCGCAGGGTGTTCAAATACTTATTTTCCTCACTGTAGTTACTGGTAAAGGCTAGAACTTGCTTGTATTTATAGCACTTTGAGGTGAGTTGTGATTTGTTGCTATATAAGTAAACTGATTTGAATTATAACGTGTTACATGTACTAATATGTTACACAGTCCAAAACTGCAAAATTTTTCCCTTGAAAGAATTATTGTTCTCTGTTTGATATTACATTCCTTTCCTGTAGATGCCGTAGTTTGATGAACAAGAAGGCAGATACCACTTAAGCAGGAGAAGTAAAAAAAAAAAAAAATGCTAATAATCTCAAAATTCGGGTATCCCCTTACCCATCTATGTCGCATCATTTTAGCTTTATAAAATTCTGTCCTCTTAACAATTGAATTGTACTAAAACAAGTTAACATAATTTTCAGTAAGATGTAAGGAATAAGCTAAAATGAACTGATGGATGAAAGAGCGAAAACTTCAAGGAATTAAACAAATCCAGTTGACCTGACTCAACCTACTTGTATGTAAAAAATAACTAATTATTTTTGACATCACCTGTTTTTTCTCATTGTTGGCACAGCACATGTGCTCCGCTTGTCTTCTTGTTCTTTTTCAGTATGATAAAAGATCATATATCTTTCCATCCATCCATTTCTACACCCGCTTACTTCAATTAAGAGTCACGGAGGGGCTGGAGCCTAACCATGATACATCTAAAATAATAGTAATAATTCCAAATTTATTAAATAATTATTTTTATTACATGGCTGCGATGCTACGCGCACTCTGATTGGCTGATTACCGGTCGGATATTTTCCCATATCCGGACCAGTTACTGTGACAATCAGTCCACAACACGTATTTTCGTTACAAACAGAAAGTTAAAAAACACGATTAGAAAAACCAAGTCAGACATGAACGTACTCCATAAATATCTAAACAGCATCAGAAAAAAAAAACACACCGATTGAAAGCTTACCAGCTAACGACCTGACCATCTGTTAGCAAGTTCTTCATGGAGGTGAAGAATGCGAACAAGCCCAACACCGTCAGCAGCATATTCGAGTGATACTGTAAGTTTGCGTGTTTATATATATAATAGCCATATAATTAACTAATTATTTACCTCGTTTGCTCGGTCTGTACGGGGATATCAGACCTCTGTGTTTTTCGCATGGACTAACACCTCGGTCTGATATTTCCCCGTACAGACCTCTCAGTCATTTAATAATCCTTTAATAAACAGATATGAAGAAGTAAAAGGCGTGATCACATTTCTACAACTAGATACGGTAATATTTTTTCGTAAACAGTAAGGCTGGTGAGTTAGCTAGGCTAGCGTGTCTGCCTCAGGAACATCTGTATGAACAAATAATGAATTCTGCTAATATCTAAAATGAACAAAAATATAAACACAACACTTTTGTTTTTGCTCCCATTTTTTGTCAGCTGAACTCAGAGATTTAAAACATTTTCTATATACAGAAAAGACCTATTTCTCTCAAATATTGTTCACAAATCTGACTAAATCTGTTTTAGTGAGCACTTCTTCTTGCCGAGATAATCCATTCCATCTCACAGGTGTGACATATCAAGATGCTGATTAGACAGCATGATTATTGCACAGGTGTGCCGTAGGCTGGCCACAATAAAATACCACTTTGACATGTGCAGTTATGGGGGTCTGGGGGGGGGGTCAGAAAACTATTCAGTATCTGGTGTGACTTCCATTTGCCGCATGGAGTGCAACACATCAGCAGCCAGATGCCATCGAACGTGAGCATTTCCCCACTCAAGTCGGTTACAACATCGAACTGCAGTCAGGTCGAGACCCCGATGAGGACGACGAGCATGCAGATGAGCTTCCCTGAGACGTTTGTGACAGTTTGGCAGAAATGCTTTGGTTCTGCAAAGTGATTGTTGCAGCAGCTGTCCTGGTGGCTAGTCTCAAATGATCCTGGAGGTCCTGGGCTGGTGTGGTTACACTTGGTCTGAGGTTGTGAGCCCAGTTGGATGTACTGACATATTCTCTGAAACGCCTTTGGAGATGGCTTATGGTAGAGCAGTGAACATTAAATTCACGGGCAACAACTGTGGTGGACATTCCTGCAGTCAGCATGCCAATTGGAGGCTCCCTCAAAACTTGCGACATCTGTGGCATTATGCTGTGTGATAAAACTGTTTATATTTCCCGTACAATATTATCCCACAGTTGTATATAATTCTCGTTTTACATTTTACTTGGTCCACATTTTATCTTATTTAGTTGTGCATATACTTTGAATAATTTATTAATTATTATTATTAATAATTATTAATTTATCTTCTGTTTGGCTAACAATTACTCGCACCTTGGAAAAGCACCTTTTGGAGTAGCACTCAAATCTCGTTGCAATGCAAATTACAATGACAATAAAGGCGATTCTGATTCTGAAAACTGCACATTTTAGAGTGGCCTTTTACTGTGGCCAGTCTAAGGCACATCTGTGCAATAATCATGCTATCTGATGAGCATTTTGATATGTCACACCTGTGAGATGGGATGAATTATCTTGGCAAAGGAGAAGTGCTCACTAACACAGATTTAGACAGATTTGTGAACAACTTGCAATAAAATAGGTCTTTTTTTGTATAGAAAATGTTTTAAGATCTTTGAGTTAAGCTCATGAAAAATGGGAGCAAAATGAATCGTGCTTTTCCTAAATTTGTCTATCTCGTTTGCATTCATGTTACCCGATCAACAGAACATCATCAAAGTCACACAGTCGACAGAGAAACAGCAGAACCTCGTGAAGCTCCTTGAGCAGGACAAGAAGACTTTGGAACAGGAGATCAGCGGCTACCGGCAGGAGTCCCAGAAGCAACGCAAAATCATCCAGCAGCTGGAAAAAGAGCGCGATCGCTACATCAATGAAACCAATACCCTCATGCAGAAGGCAAGATACTCAGAAAAGTCTAATCTGTGCTAGAAATAACATCATCAAGTTATTTTTCCTGACCTGAGGATCGCGATAAAATGTTCCTCTCTTCCACAGGTGCAACAAAACATGAGTGATGTTGAAGTCAAAGAGATGGAGATATTTGACTGCAGGAAGAAGGTCACTGAGGCTGAGTGCAAACTTAAACAGCAAGAGAACCTGCTGGAGTCTGTTGTGTCTGAAAGGAACCTCTACAGCAAAAACCTCATTGAGACTCAGGTGAGACTCACATCTTAACCAGCAGTACTTTGATATGAACTAGACTCCACCGGGGATTTCAAATGTCCACCTTTTTAATGCAAATTATAGTCTTTGAAGGGTTAGCCAATACAGGACATCCACCGCTGGTGTTCCTTTCCAGCTTCATTACATCGCTCACTCCTCTTCAGCTGATTCAACAGGAGCACCACAGCTTCTGGCTTTTGTGGGGTTTTCTCCTTTGTTTGATTTTCTGTCATTCAGTGCTTCTCCTGCTGAGTTTACTTTCTGGCTCAGAGTCTCTCCATCTCTTGCTGGCTGTATTTTCTTCTACTGAATTCAGCTTTTTCAAATCCTTTCTTTGTTACTCAGGAAGAGATTGCAGAAATGAAGAGAAAGATAAAGACCTTGAACAATACGGTCAACCGTCTGAGGGATGAGATCACAGGGAAGGAGCAGGCCATTGCTAAGGATCATCAGGAACACAAGCGCTTGGAGAAAGATAACGAGGCCCTCAAGGTACCCCAGCCTATGTTTTTCCTCCTCACTGCAAATGTTATGATTGGTTTTTTTTGTGTGTGTGTGTGAGAGATTTAATTTTGCAGTGTGCAATTGTCATATTTTTATGTACCAATTTCAATTAATTTAGTTTATATAGCAACAAATCATAGCAAAGCTGCCTCAAGGCGCTTCACACAAGTAAGGTCTAACCTTACCAACCCGTAGAGCAGGGGTATGCACCCTTTACTGTCAAAAGAGCCATTTTTGTCTTGTCTTCCACAAATAAAATTCTTCTGGTGCCACAAAACTTATATGACCTTGAAAATGAATGAATAAAGATAACACAGCTTATAAAGTTTGTCTGTATACAGTTCAACTATATATATTAGGGATGCACCCACTTTTCCAGACTGAGTACAAGTACGAGTACATACATTTGTGTACTCGTTACGAATACTTAATGATACCATTACAGTTTTATGATGACTTTGAAATCATGTTTTTTGGTCATCAGTTGTTCCTTACTTTTTGACTGTAACTGCTACCAACACCATCTGCTTTGTTTTTATTCACAAACATTTCACTTAAAACATGTAACTTCGCTTTTTGACTGCAACAAATCAGCTGTGAGCCTGTTTCTGTGTTTTTTCTACAATGTGTGACACTGAGCTAAGCAGCCTTTCACTCTCCACACTATTTTTTTTTTAGCTTTTAATTAAATACGTACCAGTAACGTCAATCAATCAATTTTTTTTTTTATATAGTGCCAAATCACAAGAAACAGTTGCTCCAAGGCACTTTATATTGTAAGGCAAGGCCATACAATAATTATGTAAAACCCCAACGGTCAAAACGACCCCCTGTGAGCAAGCACTTGGCTACAGTGGGAAGGAAAAACTTCCTTTTAACAGGAAGAAACCTCCAGCAGAACCAGGCTCAGGGAGGGGCAGTCTTCTGCTGGGACTGGTTGGGGCTGAGGGAGAGAACCAGGAAAAAGACATGCTGTGGAGGGGAGCAGAGATCGATCACTAATGATTAAACGCAGAGTGGTGCATACAGAATAAAAAGAGAAAGAAATAGTGCATCATGGGAACCCCCCAGCAGTCTACGTCTATAGCAGCATAACTAAGGGATGGTTCAGGGTAACATACACAAATACATACTGTAAACCCCCCCCCCCCCTCCCAAAAGGTGGAACATGTAAATATTGGAGTAGCATGGCGTGCATGCACACGCACACATGGTGTTGGGTGGCATCTCCACAAAGACACGGAGGCAAAACGGAGTAATTTTAACATTATTTTATTTATTTATTTGTGTTTTTCTTTGTTGATCATGGGATGATTTCATCGCGTGCACACAGAATCACCTGTTGCCTATGGGAACTGAGACATTAATGAATGAGGTGTGCAGTGACTCTTTCAACTTGAAGCACAAAAGTGCGGCCCGTGGAAAGGAGAGGAATTAAACTGAACGCAGCACTACAGACATTCAACAAATGGATTACACCTGCACCGGACTGAGCCAGTCTCCCGGCCTAGACAACCACACTAAGGGCTGAAACTCACCAGCCTGATGAACAATCTCCACTGCTGAAACCGTGATCTGACAGAGGGAACTGTGGCGCAAAGTCCCAAAGTCACAGAGGAACTTTTTTCAGCTACGACAAGGAATTAATGTATTTTCAGATGTTGTTTTCCAAACTCAGGAGGCTGTATGTGTATTATTTTTCTTCACGATCATGTGATGATGAATTCCAAGAACAGGTAAGACTTTTTTAATTACTCTGTGTGTGAATTTACTCTGCATGACGACTGTGACTTTCAGCCAGTCAGTGGACAGCATTGAGGTCCGTATTTTGACTTATGAGTAAATTACATGAAAGCCTGTAAAAATCCATAAATTAGCCGCATCATTGTTTAAGCCACAGTGTTCCAAACGTATGTAAAAAGTAGCAGGTTATAGTCCAGAAATTACGGAGCGTGTGCGTGAAAATCCCCCATTGAGAGGTTGACATCACGCTGCTGTGGTATCGGGTGTCGCAGTATCGGAGAAGTTTTATGATTACAAGTACAAGTAAATGAAGATGGGATCGGGCCAATACCTGATACCGTTATCGGATATCAGTGCATCCCATATACAACCCCAATTCCAATGAAGTTGGGACGTTGTGTGAAATGTAAATAAAAACAGAATACAATGATTTGCAAATCCTCTTCAAACTATATTCAGTTGAATACACCACAAAGACAAGATATTTAATGTTCAAACTGCTAGACTTTTTTGTTTTTGTGCAAATATTTGCTAATTTTGAAATGGATGCCTGCAACACGTTTCAAAAAAGCTGGGACGGGACAACAGAAGACTGGGAAAGTTGATGAATGCTCAAAGAATACCTGTTTGGAACATTCCACAGGTGAACAGGTTAATTGGAACAGTGAGTGTCATGATTGGGTATAAAAGGAGCATCCCCAAGAGGCTCAGCCATGCAGAAGCAAAGATGGGGCGAGGATCACCACTTTGTGAACAACTGCTTGAAAAAATAGTCCAACAGTTTAAGAACAATGTTTCTCAACGTTCAATTGCAAGGAATTCAGGGATTCCATCATCTGCAGTCAATAATGTAATCAGAAGATTCAGAGAATCTGGAGATCTTTCTACTCGTAAGCGACAAGGCCAAAAACCAACATTGAATGCCCATGACGTTCATTCCCTCAGGCGGCACTGCATTAAAACCAACATCATTGTGTAAAGCATCTTACCACGTGGGCTCAGGAACACTTCAGAAAACCACTGTCAGTTAACACAGTTCGTCGCTACATCTACAAGTGCAAGTTAAAACACCATTCAGAAACGCCGCCATCTTCTCTGGACCTGAGCTCATATGAAATAGACAGATACAAAGTGGAATAGTGTGCTGTGGTCTAATGAGTCCACATTTCAAATTGTTTTTGGAAATCATGGACACCGTGTCCTTCGGACAAAAGAGGAAAAACACCATCCAGATTGTTACCAGCGCAATGTTCAAAAGCCAGCATCTGTGATGGTATGGGGGTGTGTTAGTGGCCATGGCATGGGCAACTTACACATCTGTGATGGCACCATCAATGCTGAAAGCTACATCCAGGTTTTGGAGGAGCACATGCTGCCATACAAACACCGTCTTTTTCAGGGACATCCCTGCTTATTTCAGGAAGACAATGCCAAGCCACATTCTGCACACATTACAACAGCGTGGCTTCGTAGTAAAAGAGTGCGGGCACAAGACTGGCCTGCCTGCAGTCCAGACCTGTCGCACAATGAAAATGTGTGAAGTCGTACATCAAGCAAGAATGGGAAAGAATTCCACCTACAAAGCTTTAACAATTAGTGTCCTCAGTTTTCAACCGCTTATTGAGTGTTGTTAGAAGGAAAGGTGATGTAACACAGTGGTGAACATACCAATGTCCCAGCTTTTTTGAATCGTGTTGCAGGCATCCATTTCAAAATGAGCAAATATTTGCACAAAAACAAAAAAGTTTATCAGTCTGAACATTAAATATCTTGTCTTTGTGATGTATTCAATTGAATATAGGTTGAAGAGGATTTGTAAATCATTGTGTTGTGTTTTTATTTACATTTTACACAACGTCCCAACTTCATTGGAATTGGGGTTTTGTGTGTGTGTGTATGTATATATATATATATATATATATATATATATATATATATATATATATATATATATATATATATATATACGAGGGCTGTCCATAAAGTATAGGTCCTTTTTATTTTTTTCAAAAACTATATGGATTTCATTCATATGTTTTACGTCAGACATGCTTGAACCCTCGTGCGCATGCATGAGTTTTTCCACGCCTGTCGGTGACATCATTCGCCTGTGAGCACTCCTTGTGGGAGGAGTCGTACAGCCCCTCGTCTGAATTCCTTTGTCTGAGAAGTTGCTGAGAGACTGGCGCTTTGTTTGATCAAAATTTTTTCTAAACCTGTGAGACACATCGAAGTGGACACGGTTCGAAAAATTAAGCTGGTTTTTGGTGAAAATTTTAACGGCTGATGAGAGATTTTGAGGTGATACTGTCGCTTTAAGGACTTCCCACGGAGCGAGACGTCGTGCAGCGCTCCCAGGCGCCGTCGTCAGCCTGTTTCAAGCTGAAAACCTCCACATTTCAGGCTCTATTGATTCAGGACGTCGTGAGAGAACAGAGAAGTTTCAGAAGAAGTCGGTTTCAGCATTTTATCTGGATATTCCACTGTTAAAGGAGATTTTTTTAATGAAAGACGTGCGGACGGATTGCAGCGTCGGCTTGCAGCCGCCGCGACGCTCCGCCACAGGAAAAACACCTCCGTTGGAAGCCTTAAGGACAAGTTGGAACATGTCTAGCTGTTAAACAATTTCTCATATACTCACTCCACTGAAAGCCATCAAAAGCCGCCTGGATTTTACAAATGGTTATCAACACGGAGGTGTTTTTCCTGTGCCGCCGCACCGCACCGGCTGCGTCCCGACGCGCGGACCTGTCCGCACGTCTTTCATTAAAAAAATCAGAAACAGGCTGACGACGGCGCCTGGGAGTGCTGCACGACGTCTCTCTCCGTGGGAAGTCCTTAAAGCGACAGTATCACCTCAAAATCTCTCATCAGCCGTTAAAATTTTCACCGAAAACCATCTTAAAAACTGGGAAAACTCACGCATGCGCACGAGGGTTCAAGCATGTCTGACATAAAAACATATGAATGAAATCCATATAGTTTTTGAAAAAATTGATCCAGGACGTCGTGAGAGAACAGAGAAGTTTCAGAAGAAGTCGGTTTCAGCATTTTATCCGGATATTCCACTGTTAAAGGAGATTTTTTTAATGAAAGACGTGCGGACGGGTCCGCGCGTCGGGACGCAGCCGACGTGGTGCGGCGGCACAGGAAAAACACCTCCGTGTTGATAACCATTTGTAAAATCCAGGCGGCTTTTGATGGCTTTCAGTGGAGTGAGTATATGAGAAATTGTTTAACAGCAGGACATGTTCCAACTTGTCCTTAAGGCTTCCAACAGAGGTGTTTTTCCTGTGGCGGAGCGTCGCGGCGGCTGCGTCCCGACGCGCGGACCCGTCCGCACGTCTTTCATTAAAAAAATCTCCTTTAACAGTGGAATATCCGGATAAAATGCTGAAACCAACTTCTTCTGAAACTTCTCTGTTCTCTCACGACGTCCTGGATCAATAGAGCCTGAAATGTGGAGGTTTTCAGCTTGAAACAGGCTGACGACGGCGCCTGAGAGCGCTGCGCGACGTCTCGCACCGTGGGAAGTCCTTAAAGCGACAGAATCACCTCAAAATCTCTCATCAGCCGTTAAAATTTTCACTGAAAACCAGCTTAATTTTTCGAACCGTGTCCACTTCGATGTGTCTCACAGGTTTAGAAAAAATTTTGATCAAACAACGCGCCAGTCTCTCAGCAACTTCTCAGACAAAGGAATTCCGACGAGGGGCTGGACGACTCCTCCCACAAGGAGTGCTCACAGGTGAATGACGTCACCGACAGGCATGGAAAAACTCACGCATGCGCACGAGGGTTCAAGCATGTCTGACGTAAAAACATATGAATGAAATCCATATAGTTTTTGAAAAAAATAAAAAGGACCGTTACTTTATTGACAGCCCTCGTATATATATATATATAGAGAGAGAGAGAGAGTTCTTTTTTTTAGGTCTTAGTGTTGTGAAAGTGTAGTGACACGGACCCACAACAGGGGGCGCAAATGAACGGTCAATAGATGAGCCAAAAAGTAACAATTTAATGTTGTGAAGGTGCACAACGAATACACAGACAATCTCAGAATATGATTACAGTCAATCCACAAAGGTGACGTGTGGGCAGGCTCGAGGATAGAAGACGTCTGTCCTGAGAAGAACCGGAACCACACGATTTCCGCCGCCACCGAACCTGGTGAATACTGGAGCCGCCAAGTCCCGAATTCCCAGGTGATCACCATCCCCGACTGTCGGATCTGGTACTGCCGGCAAAGAACAAAGACAGTCAAGTGTGGGTGTGTGTACACCCAGTAACAACAACGGTGGGAATGCCACCTCCACCTCTCACTCAATATGCTGAAGAGTACCGCAGTGATTCCTCAGGGGAAAAGAGTGCCGTCCTGCACTCACTCAGCTTCCACAGAAAGAGGGACTGGTACTCCTGCAAACACTCACAATATACAGATATATTGGAAAAACAAACGGCTGAGGATATTACCTCCAGTGAAGTACGATATCTCGGCGATGAGGTGGAGATGACGTCTGGGTTTTATGGAGTGGGATGATGAAGAATGAGTGACAGCTGTCAGGACATAATGAGTAACAGCTGTCACTCCCGGCTGTGTCCGTGGCGGCAGCGCCCTCTCGTGCCTGAAGCCCGCACTTCAGGCAGGGCGCCCTCTGGTGGTGGGCCAGCAGTACCTCCTCTTCTGGCGGCCCACACAACACTTAGTTCTTTTTTCTTTCTATATATAGTTTTGATTTTTGCAACTCCAAATTAGAAAAGTTTGGATGATACAAAAAATGTGGTGGCGATCCTGACATTTTCTATAACTTATATTTATGTAACTGCAGACTGTATGAAACAAACATATTTCATGTTTTGTGTGGTCAGCTTTATTTTATTTGTTAATATACATCCATTCCTATATTTAAGGCCTGCAACATTTTCCAAGAAACAAAAAAGGTTGGGACAGGGCATTTTCAAGTCACTGAATATTTCTTTGACTTCATTTACATCAGTCATTCAGAAATACAAACAGTGTGGTACTTTATAGTAAATATGTGTCAGGTAGGCAGTTCTCAAAAACTAAATGTCCATGCTGGAAGTAGACAAGTGAGGGAAGCCACCAAGACACAACTCTGAAAGAATTTTTGGCTTCTGTGGGTGTGAGTGGAGAAACTGGGAATAATGCAACATTTTATTTTTATCTTCATTTTACATATAGTCCTAACTTTTTCTGATTTGGTATTGTTTCTGTTGCATTTCTGAAATTACAGAACTTCTATCAAGAAACGTGTTAACATTTTATTGTAGAGAAGCTTGAATCTTCGACTGAATGAATGAATGAATAATGAATAAGCTTTATTGTCATTGTATAAAAACACAATGAAATGTCGTTCGGCAACACCCCTGTGCAGCAGCTCCCTCATAGATAAATTACACTATACAATAGACTATCACATATAAAATATATAGTCTGTTAAAAACTCAGTATAAATAAGATAATAAATATTAAATACATATTTTAAAGAATAAGACAGTGGAGAACTGGACTGGGACTGGACTGGGTTGCTTGACGTGAGGACATTTCGCTTCAAATCGCAGAAGCTTCCTCAGCTAAAATTCTTGCTCTGGTAGTCTGACTTCCATCTTGACTCTTGTAGAGAAGAATAAAACAGAAGCCAACAAAAGCTGGAGTTTTTAACCTAACCAGACCCCTCCTACTGAGAGGCCGACTGCTACAGGCTAGTGACTAACCAATAGCTCTAATTAGCACCTATTGTGCTGTAGTTAGCACCCTCCTAATGACAGGGCAGCTGTCCCTCCTATTGATGGGACGGAAGTCTCTCCTGATGGCTCCCTTGACGACTCTCCTGATGATGTGAATGACTCATTACCATGAACAAAAGACTGAAACTGCTTTGACCTGAGTACCCCATTGTAAACAGGGGACAAAGCGTGTCTGCGACCCCCTCCCCGGTTAAGGCTGGGTTTCAACTGTTTTACAAAGAATGCTTCCTTGACACCTCTCTCAAACCATTTCTTCTCTCTGGCTAAGATTTTAACTTCCTTGTTCTCAAACGTGTGGTTAGTGTCTTTCAGGTGGAGATGAACTGCAGACTGAGGTCCACTGGCGCCCTCTCTGCAGTGCTGGTATGGCCTTTTGTGTAAAGGTTGCTTAGTCTCACCTATGTAATGTTCATTACAGTTTTCCTGACATCTGATAGAATACACTACATTGCTCTGTTTGTAACCAGGGATCTTGTCCTTTGGGTGAACTAATTTCTGTCTCAAGGTGTTAACCGGTTTAAAGTAAACTGGGATTTTGTGCTGTCTGAAGATCCTCTGTAGTTTTTCCCCTACTCCTGCTAAATAAGGGAGAGACACTCCTCTTCTTCTTGTCTCCGTCTCCTGTCTGTCTGGTCTCTTTGTTTTCTGGGACTTCTGCACTTTGTCCAGGGACCATCGTGGGTACTCACATACTGTGAGGGCTTTCCATACAAGTTGTTGTTCTTTAGTCCTGCCCTCTGCAGTTGTGGGCACCTGTAGGGCTCTGTGTTGAAGAGTCCTGATCACCCTGAGCTTGTGTTCAAGGGGGTGGTTTGAGCCAAAGAACAGATATTGGTCAGTGTGAGTGGGTTTCCTGTAAACCCCTGTCTGGAGCTGCCTGTTCTCTCCAGTCGTAATATCACAGTCCAAAAAGGCTAAATGGTTGTTTCTGGCATCCTCACGTGTGAACTTGATATTGGAATCCACCGAGTTGATGTGTTCTGTAAAGTCGTCGACCTCCTGTTGCTTGATTTTAACCCATGTGTCATCGACATATCTGAACCAGTGACTGGGAGAGATGCCCGTGAAAGACGTCAAGGCTGTCTTCTCCACTTGCTCCATGTACAGATTGGCCACAATGGGGGATACCGATGACCCCATCGCACAACCATGGATCTGCCTGTAGTAATTCTCCCTAAACAGGAAATACGTGGTGTTAAGACAGATCTCCAAGAGTTGGCAGATGTGGTCTGGTGTGAGTTTGGTCCTTTCAAGTAGAGACACATCCTCCAGCAGTCTCTGCCTCACAGCTGAGATGGCCTCAGCGGTGGGGATGCAGGTGAACAATGATGTCACATCAAATGACACCATCGTTAGCTACCTCCAAAACCTGGAGAAAGAGGGACTCATCGACAGGCAGACATACTACAGACTGTACCCGGGGGACGCCACTCCATGCATCTATGGATTGCCCAAAATCCACAAACAGGACGGGCCACTCAGGCCTGTTGTATGTACAGATTCCATCACATACAATTTGGCCAAGCACCTCAAGTGGATTTTGGCTCCTCTAGTGGGTAACTCAGACCACCATGTGGAGAACACACAAGATTTTGTGATCAAGATCAAGAACCTGCAGCTGGAGGTAGATGAAACTATGGTGTCATTTGATGTGACATCGTTGTTCACCCTAAGGACAGGATCCCTAGTTACAAACAGAACAATGTAGTGTATTCTATCAGATGTCAGGAAAACTGTAACGAACACTACATAGGTGAGACTAAGCAACCTTTACACAAAAGGCTATACCAGCACCGCAGAGAGGGCGCCAGTGGACCTCAGTCTGCAGTTCATCTCCACCTGAAAGACACTAACCACACGTTTGAGGACAAGGAAGTTAAAATCTTAGCCAGAGAGAAGAAATGGTTTGAGAGAGGTGTCAAGGAAGCATTCTTTGTAAAACAGTTGAAACCCAGCCTTAACCGGGGAGGGGGTCTGAGACACGCTTTGTCCCCTGTTTACAATGGGGTACTCAGGTCAAAGCAGTTTCAGTCTTTTGTTCATGGTAATGAGTCATTGACGTCATCAGGAGAGTCATTAAGGGAGCCATCAGGAGAGACTTCTGTCCCATCATTAGGAGGGACAGCTGCCCTGTCATTAGGAGGGTGCTAACTAGAGCACAATAGGTGCTAATTAGAGCTATTGGTTAGTCACTAGCCTGTAGCAGTCGGCCTCTCGGTAGGAGGGGTCTGGTTAGGTTAAAAACTCCAGCTTTTGTTGGCTTCTGTTTTATTCTTCTCTACAAGAGTCAAGACAGAAGTCAGACTACCAGAGCAACAATTTTAGCTGAGGAAGCTTCTGCGATTTGAAGCAAAACGTCCTCACGTCAAGCAACCCAGTCCAGTCGAAGATTCAAGCTTCTCTACTATGGAAACCACCTGGACAACTGAGAGCCGACACAGAAACATTGCGATTAACATTTTATTGTTTTTTAAAAACATTGTACAACAAATGTAAACACCAAACTCTGAAAAAGATTTTTTTTTAAATAAATAAGAATAAAATAAGAGGTAACTTACTTTAAAACTTAGAACTGAAGCCTAATAACTTTGAAAAATGACATAAAAATCAGCGGCTTGTATTTTTATTATGACTCTACCTCGTTTTCATGTGATGATGAAGTCATCCTGTTATTTTTCTCCTCCTCAGTCAGATTTTGTGCTTGAACATAAAACACAACTACATTCAGTCATCATCTAAAATAAATACCTTTGGACAATAACAGTCTATTAAAGTTCAGAGTTCTCACTTGCTTTATGTGATTTCTGCTTCTGAACATCACTGTAGAGTTTCTCAACATTAGGGGCCTCATGTACAGAGACTTGCATTGACTTTCTACTAAAAGCTGCCGTACGCCAAAATGCTGAATCGGGCGTAAGCACAAATATATTCAGATTTTTTTGTATAAGCAATTTCTAAAGCGCAGAACAATTGAGGCTGAAAGTAAGTACAAGACATATAAATACAAATTGACCAATACTATGCGATCTTGCAAAAGGCAGTATTACAGTGACTTGTTGGAAAAAATAAATCAAACATCAAAGGTACTTGGAAGCTCTTAAATTAAATCATCAAAAATAAAAAAGTCCAAGACTATCCAACATATTTTTACTCAAATACTGATACAGTGGTTAAAGAAAAGAAAGTTATATCTACTATAATATAGTAGATCATTTTAATGATTATTTTGCCAATGTGGGGAAAAATTTAGCTCATGCAATTGTGCCTTCTAACATGAGCTGTTGCGATAACAGGACAATGAAGATTAACCTCTCAGATTCAATATTTATCAGGTAAACTGATGAATATGAAATAATTAACATAGTACATAAACTAACCACTTCACTGGTGGTAATTGATTTTGTGGAACATATCACAAATGCAATTGAAAACAAACAGTACACCGTAGGTTTTTTTTTTTTGACTTACAGAAAGCTTTTTTTTCCTCCCCCTATCTGCATATATAGTAATGGTAAATGCCACACTGGCAGAACCATTTATGTACATTAATACACATATATGCAATTTATTCTTGCAAGACAGAAGGTATGTAGCATGAGTGTATGTGGTGTGTGTGTGTGACCTCCATCCGCCCTTCCCGATCAGCCTACAACATCCTACTCAAAAGGCCAAATGACATCTTCTATCAGGAAGGGCCGACCACCAAAACAGCACGAAGACAGACAAGAATGAAAGACAAGTGGTGAAGGCAATAACTGTGAAGTGATGAGAAGTGAGACACCGAGGAGACGGGGCCCCAACCATACAACTTACCAGGACAACCAACCACACTTGAACAAACAGTGAGAACAACAATCTGTTGCCTAATTAGTGAGCCTCCATACCTTAATCTAGAACACCAGAGTCGTGATCCCCTTGAGAGCACCCAAAAACCGAATTGTGGTGACAGCCACAAACCCATAATCATCCACGCACAGAGACCCAGATCACAGCTAAATATCCAATAACTACTGTGGCTGGTGTGTTGGACCAAGACAAAAATAATATGTAAATGTATTAAAATAGCTTGGTTGTGTCGTGCTGATGGTACCATAAGTGTGGAGTGTTGTGTGTTTGATGACGTCTGCCATTGTCTCTGTGTTGTGTGTAAAAATGAAAGAACGTTCAGAAACAACGTGCAAAATCAATGAAAGCTGTGGTTAGATCGCCATTCTCTCAGCTCACTGTCATGTAAAACAGAAATTAAATAAGTACATTTGTGTGTGTAAATGCTGAAATGAGCTGCGCGCACACACTGAAGTAAAAAGATAGGTGCACAGCAGCTGACAGTGTGTGACATTAACATTACACACTCTTTTATTGGCAAATACTGAACAGTCGGGAGCTTGTTAACAGGCTCATCTCTAGTTCCAACATCAAGAAAAAGAAAACATATTAATAATAAAAAACATTTGAATGCGCACATGCCCAAATGTGTCCGCACTGGTTTTCATTAGGAATAATTACATAAATAAATTAATTAACCACCAAGCAGCTCCCCCATCACACACAGCGCCTCCAGCCTCAGGTGCATTTGTGCACCACACGTGATTTGAATGAAAATGTTTCCTATTAACAAACAAACTCATCATGTGATCGCGCCTTCATAGCAATATGTGTGCAGTTAACAGCTCCGATTACATTCGGGAAACCAGCTCTTATTGCAAATTGCACTTTAATGTTGGAATGTACCTGGATGAGATTTGGATGATTACGTTCCACACAGCTGGTATGGCTCAGCGCAAGGTTGACTGGCACACGACTGACCGATCAGACAGCTGCCACTGGAATGGCCATGATACCAGGATGCCCATTGTGGTCAGCACCTATGTGGGCACAGACAACCGCCTGACTCCTCGCCATATTGCACTCTGGGCTGACCACAGTTCTGTGCGCACCTCCAGTCACAGTGGCCTTGGTAATTGACATTGGTTTATGAGCCAATTATCATCATTTGCAAGTAAATCCTCACGTTCCCTGAGTACATGCTCACGTCAGATTGCACCATTTGCAGCATCCTCTAACAATGCTAACACAGCCACTGTTTATTGCCAATTTACGCATCACTTTGTGCATGCTTTTATATCCATCTATATAATTGCAAACTCGTGGGGGCTTTAATTGCTCATCACTGTGTCGCTGATGTGCACATCACTCTGATGACTTCTTGTTTTCACACTATTAATGGTTCCCAGCATCACCTTAACATGTCCACAGTGGAACAATAGATGTAGAAACGTGCGTACACCAACCAGGATTTTTGCGTGACGCACCACATATTTCCACGGTCATTTCACTTTTTATACATCTGAACATTGGCATGGAGGCGGACGTTCTCCAGGTTTTTGTGCGTAAGCATGCTTTATACATGAGGCCCCTGTTTTTTTTTATGCGCGTATGCATGTTTTTTTTTTCAGTTCATTCATATATTCTCAATTTTTAAGGAATTTTGATGATTTCATATGTCTGTAATAATGCTTAATGCATAAATTGACATCAGTGTCATTTCATAAATTCATTATAATTGTCACCGACACGCGCACATGGTGTGACCAGGATGGTGCCCTCAGCACCGCACTGGTAGTGAAACTAGAGCTTGAAATAATATGACTCAACAGTTTTTTTTTCTTAAGGTGTTGCTCAAAACCCTTCCTCTCCACTCCACACTTGCTGTCTCACTGTACTGATGTCCTCACCCTCATGCAGCAGAATGTAGCATCTGAGTCCATAAACAAAGTTCTTGCCTTCGTGAATATACTTTGTGTGATTCGTTGCCTGCACTGTTGCTACGTTATAGCGTCACTTACTCTGAAATCCTCTGAGATTTTCAACTTAAAAGATCGTGCCACACAGGACAAAAAAAAAAAAGAAAATATTCACGGACATGAAGCCTTCAGGGAGCTGCAGAGGAGGAGGAGCCACATGCGGCTCCGGAGCTGCAAATTGCTGACCTCCACCCTAGAGTGCTCGCATACAGGTGACAGTGGTAAGGAAAAACTCTCTCTGATGATATCGAAGAAGAAACCTCAAGCAGGCCAGACTCAGAGGAGTGACCTGGGCCATTCTACCATTTATAAGATTGTGCGGAGTTTTAGAAAACGGAACATAACACAACAAAAGATGAATTTGATGAGAAGCCCATGCAGGCGTCCATTCCACAGGCAGGGGTCATCCATCGTGCCTTTCAGTGGGCCTGTTCCCGCGGCAGAGTCTGTCTGTTTCAGAAATTATGCAGTCGTCAAATCCAGCACGTCACATCTGCACCTTGGACAGAGAGAAAAAAAAATTTAAACCACAATGAAACACTTTACTTGCGTCACAACACCTTGTGCTTTCCTGATTCTTGAATTACATCCAAGTTCTTAAGTGTTTTTGCCATAACATTTCCCTGAGTCCAAATTCTTGTTTTTGCAATAACATTTCCCAGAGAAAGATAAAAGTTTAAATTGTCCATAAACAGCATTCAGTTTGTGTCCTCATTGTGTTTTCATGGAGCTTCATATATTTGTTGGTGTGCTCTTGTTCTTGTCCTGATTCAGGCTGAGTTGCAGTTGATAAAGCAACAGGTGGAAGAAACAAAGCAGCGAGTTGACAATCAGAAAGCAGAGCAGCAAAAGCTGCAGAAGGTTATAGCTAATGCTGATGCTAAACAGATCAGACAGAAGACACTACTGGATCAGGTAAAGAAAGAAAAAAGAGACAGTTCCTCACAAATATAACCATAAAAATGTTGGATCTCCTGCTAATTATTTGTTGGCAAGGTTATCAGAGAGCGGGACAACCTCTGCAAACAGCTTCTGAGACGAAATGATGAACGAGCACTCCTTTATGAGAAGATTAGGATCCAACAATCTATCCTCAGCAAAGGATACTTCCACTACAATCAGCGGATGGAAGACATCCACCTGCTCAAGCTGGAGATCAGGAAGCTCCAATGCAAGAAGAGTATAATGGACAAAAATATGACCAACACAGAGGATCTGAAGTAAAAAAAAAAAAAACAACACACAAAAACAACAACAACAAAAAAACATAAGTGCAAAGGGAGAGAAAAGGATAGACAACAAAGGTCTGGTAGGGAAATCGTTGGATTGAAGGATATATATCAACCAAGTGGGAAACAGATACACAGTAAGAGTTAACATAGGATTAACCTGTAAGAGATACACATAATCTGCTTTGAATATTTACACGGCCAACCCACAGTAAACTCCCTTCTACCTCTAGAACAACACAGTATTTTGTGCCTCCAGGTAGTAGGTGGAAGTAAGGAGAAAAGATCAGGGGTGCATTGGGAATCATGATAATCTTAATGTGGAGCCTGTATCGAAAAAAAATTGTATTGCAATACCATGAAAGGTCAGCTATTGCACGGAAGAAATAATGACCTCTTGCAGAAGAATCATAAATGATTTATTATATGGTATGTGATTTTGCCAACTTCTGATTGGCCCATTCGGCACTTTCTGAGCTGTACCACATGCCGAGTTGACCGCTGGTGGAGCCGAGTTGACCGTTGGTAGAGCCTAGTACACCTCACGTGCAGCGTATAGCTAGCCAATCAAGCGACGCCTTCTATCGATAACGACCAATCAGATAACGCGATATAACCCTACTTTGGCCTGCTTCAAGTTGCGTCGTGCGTCATCATGACGATGCTGTGTACACAATACAGTAAAAACTAAGGGCACAGAAAAAAAAATGCTGCTGCTGCAGCAGCTCCTCGGTTTTCTCTCACAAATGTGTTTAAATACAGTCCATAAAAGTCCTGCTCACAGACTGATTAACAGGACATGTCCGCATCAAGTATAACTCCAGACATCGCAACATTTACTCACAGACGGTTCGTTCGCGTGTGTGCGCGCGCATCTCGCATGCGCATCTCTCGGTCAAAGTAGGAAAGATAAACTATAACTGAACTCAGTGTGCAGACCTGCAGCTCAGCACAAATATAAACTAGAAGATAAATCAGAGTGCACAGTCTGTCTGCAGCCAAACTGCACTCTGATTCCTCAGTGCAGAGAACCTGCAGGCTGCGTTCTCACCTCTCTGCCCCCTGCTGCGCGCACCTGATGCAGACATTCCTGCATCGTCATGACACCACAGGAAGCTCAAGGCAGCCCCGGTGTGAAAATGGCTTTAGAGATTGTGCTCATGAAGTATTTTGGACCTGTTGGTGCAGTATAACAGTAATAATAAAGAGCTGAAACTTGAGATTGATTTTTCAGTTTTAGTATGTTTGACAAACTCCCAATTTTCTTGTTTACCATATAATAAAACAGTTATAGACTTTTAATTTCGGTGTACCCGTGATTATGCGGACCTGGTCAGGATGGTGTTCACCTCGGTTATCCTGACCAGGTCCGCATAATCACGGGTACAACTCATCAAAAGTCTATAATTGTATATTATGAAATATATAAATAGGAAACATAACATCATGGATTACAATGCTTCAGAGTACTTTGTTTTTTTAAATTTAAGCATTCGCTACACTACCTTTGACATAATTTGTGGAAACAGTGAAATTAATAGTGGTTACACTGATGTAATTATATATCATTATATGTACAAATCCTTATATGTGTATTGTGATAAGTATGGTATTGTGGAGCAATTGTATCATTACACACTTAGTGAGAAGCATATGTCAAGTCATAGACTTGTCATGTTACAGGCAAGAGCTGTTCCACCTGCAGAGAGAGCTCCTCAGAGAGAGGTCCAGGAACAGCATGCTGGAGGAGCAGTTAAAGCCCATAAATATTCACCGCTGGAGAAAGTTGGAGGTAGAAGTCTTTTTGTTCTCCTCTTCCTCATCATGAAATAAAGAAAGAAAAGGCCACACTACATTTACATTCCCCCCCACAGGCCACTGATCCCGACAAATATGAACTCATCCAGAAGATTCACGCTTTACAGAAGCGACTTATTGCCAAGACCGAAGAGCTTGAAGAAAAAGAACTCTTAGTACAGGTGAACTCTTATCTTGTTCTCTCAAATATGGACTCACACTTACTGTAGTCACCTTATTTAATTAATCCGGAGCAGGAGTGAAATCCCGACTCAGACTTTTCAGCGGGAGGGCATGTTCACAGAGAGCTGCAGATGGGCTAATGCATCTGGTTGTATATAGAAGCAAATTAATGTCATAAGTACAAATGTATCACTAACTGGATATTAAATACAAACATTCAATTACTACTGATGTTGAAATTTAAATGTTTATTAGATTGAAATGTTTTAAAGCCATCTTTTTAAACTTGGGGTTGTCTGAAATTTTCAGTAGTCAGTTTCAAGTTGTGTAATTACTAAAACTTTATTGCCAATTTATATATTCAGTTTATTTTTATCCATCCATCCATTTTCTTCTGCTTTATCCGGAGTCGGGTCGCGGGGGCAGCAGCTCAAGCAAAGCCACCCAGACCTCCCAATCCACACACACCTCCTCCACCTCCTCCGGGGGAACCCCAAGGCGTTCCCAAGCCAGCCGAGAGATGTAATCCCTCCAGCGTGTCCTGGGTCTTCCCCGGGGCCTCCTCCCAGTGGGACATGCCCGGAACACCTCTCCAGCGAGGCGTCCAGGGGGGCATCCGGAAAAGATGCCCGAGCCACCTCAACTGACTCCTTTCGACGTGGAGGAGCAGCGGCTCGACTCCGAGCTCCTCCCGAGTGACCGAGCTCCTCACCCTATCTCTAAGGGAGCGCCCAGCCACCCTGCGGAGGAAACTCATCTCGGCCGCTTGTACTCGCGATCTCGTTCTTTCGGTCATGAGCCAAATCTCATGACCATAGGTGAGGATCGAAACGTAGATCGATCGGTAAATCGAGAGCTTTGCCCCCTTACTCAGCTCTCTCTTCACCACGACGGTCCGATACAGCGACCGCATCACTGCAGATGCAGCACCGATCCGTCTATCGATCTCACGCTCCATCCGTCCCTCACTCGTGAACAAGACCCCGAGATACTTAATTCAATTCAATTCAGTTTTATTTATATAACGCCAAATCACAACAAACAGTTGCCCCAAGGCGCTTTATATCGTAAGGCAAGGCCATACAATAATTACGTAAAAACCCCAAAGGTCAAAACGACCCCCTGTGAGCAAGCACTTGGCGACAGTGGGAAGGAAAAACTCCCTTTTAACAGGAAGAAACCTCCAGCAGAACTAGGCTCAGGGAGGGGCAGTCTTCTGGTGGGACTGGTTGGGGCTGAGGGAGAGATCCAGGAAAAAGACATGCTGTGGAGGGGAGCAGAGATCAATCACTAATGATTAAATGCAGAGTGGTGCATACAGAGCAAAAAGAGAAAGAAACACTCAGTGCATTATGGGAACCCTCCAGCAGTCTAAGTCTATAGCAGCATAACTAAGGGATGGTTCAGGGTCACCTGATCCAGCCCTAACTATAAGCTTTAGCAAAAAGGAAAGTTTTAAGCCTAATCTTAAAAGTAGAGAGGGTGTCTGTCTCCCGTAGAGAGGGTGTCTGTCTCCCTGATCCGAATTGGGAGCTGGTTCCACAGGAGAGGAGCCTGAAAGCTGAAGGCTCTGCCTCCCATTCTACTCTTACAAACCCTAGGAACTACAAGTAAGCCTGCAGTCTGAGAGCGAAGCGCTCTATTGGGGTGATATGGTACTATGAGGTCCCTAAGATAAGAAGGGACCTGATTATTCAAAACCTTATAAGTAAGAAGAAGAATTTTAAATTCTATTCTAGAATTAACAGGAAGCCAATGAAGAGAGGCCAATATGGGTGAGATATGCTCTCTCCTTCTAGTCCCCGTCAGTACTCTAGCTGCAGCATTTTTAATTAACTGAAGGCTTTTCAGGGAACTTTTAGGACAACCTGATAATAATGAATTACAATAGTCCAGCCTAGAAGAAATAAATGCATGAATTAGTTTTTCAGCATCACTCTGAGACAAGACATTTCTAATTTTAGAGATATTGCGTAAATGCAAAAAAGCAGTCTTACATATTTGTTTAATATGCGCTTTGAATGACATATCCTGATCAAAAATGACTCCAAGATTTCTCACAGTATTACTAGAGGTCAGGGTAATGCCATCCAGAGTAAGGATCTGGTTAGACACCATGTTTCTAAGATTTGTGGGGCCAAGTACAATAACTTCAGTTTTATCTGAGTTTAAAAGCAGGAAATTAGAGGTCATCCATGTCCTTATGTCTGTAAGACAATCCTGCAGTTTAGCTAATTGGTGTGTGTCCTCTGGCTTCATGGATAGATAAAGCTGGGTATCATCTGCGTAACAATGAAAATTTAAGCAATGGCGTCTAATAATACTGCCTAAGGGAAGCATGTATAAAGTGAATAAAATTGGTCCTAGCACAGAACCTTGTGGAACTCCATAATTAACCTTAGTCTGTGAAGAAGATTCCCCATTTACATGAACAAATTGTAATCTATTAGATAAATATGATTCAAACCACCGCAGCGCACTGCCTTTAATACCTATGGCATGCTCTAATCTCTGTAATAACATTTTATGGTCAACAGCATCAAAAGCAGCACTGAGGTCTAACAGAACAAGCACAGAGATGAGTCCACTGTCTGAGGCCATAAGAAGATCATTTGTAACCTTCACTATTGCTGTTTCTGTACTATGATGAATTCTAAAACCTGACTGAAACTCTTCAAATAGACCATTCCTCTGCAGATGATCAGTTAGCTGTTTTACAACTACCCTTTCAAGAATTTTTGAGAGAAAAGGAAGGTTGGAGATTGGCCTATAATTAGCTAAGATAGCTGGGTCAAGTGATGGCTTTTTAAGTAATGGTTTAATTACTGCCACCTTAAAAGCCTGTGGTACATAGCCAACTAATAAAGATAGATTGATCATATTTAAGATCGAAGCATTAAATAATGGTAGGGCTTCCTTGAGCAGCCTGGTAGGAATGGGGTCCAATAGACATGTTGATGGTTTGGAGGAAGTAACTAATGAAAATAACTCAGACAGAACAATCTGAGAGAAAGAGTCTAACCAAATACCGGCATCACTGAAAGCAGCCAAAGATAACGATACATCTTTGGGATGGTTATGAGTAATTTTTTCTCTAATAGTTAAAATTTTATTAGCAAAGAAAGTCATGAAGTCATTACTAGTTAAAGTTAAAGGAATACTCGGCTCAATAGAGCTCTGACTCTTTGTCAGCCTGGCTACAGTGCTGAAAAGAAACCTGGGGTTGTTCTTATTTTCTTCAATTAGTGATGAGTAGTAAGATGTCCTAGCTTTACGGAGGGCTTTTTTTATAGAGCAACAGACTCTTTTTCCAGGCTAAGTGAAGATCTTCTAAATTAGTGAGACGCCATTTCCTCTCCAACTTACGGGTTATCTGCTTTAAGCTGCGAGTTTGTGAATTATACCACGGAGTCAGGCACTTCTGATTTAAAGCTCTCTTTTTCAGAGGAGCTACAGCATCCAAAGTTGTCTTCAATGAGGATGTAAAACTATTGATGAGATACTCTATCTCACTTACAGAGTTTAGGTAGCTACTCTGCACTGTGTTGGTATATGGCATTAGGGAACATAAAGAAGGAAACATATCCTTAAACCTAGTTACAGTGCTTTCTGAAAGACTTCTAGTGTAATGAAACTTATTCCCCACTGCTGGGTAGTCCATCAGAGTAAATGTAAATGTTATTAAGAAATGATCAGACAGAAGGGAGTTTTCAGGGAATACTGTTAAGTCTTCAATTTCCATACCATAAGTCAGAACAAGATCTAAGATATGATTAAAGTGGTGGGTGGGCTCATTTACATTTTGAGCGAAGCCAACTGAATCTAATAATAGATTAAATGCAGTGTTGAGGCTGTCATTCTCAGCATCTGTGTGGATGTTAAAATCGCCCACTATAATTATCTTATCTGAGCTAAGCACTAAGTCAGACAAAAGATCTGAAGAAACTCACAGTAACGACCAGGAGGACGATAGAAAACAACAAATAAAACTGGTTTTTGGGACTTCCAGTTTGGATGGACAAGACTAAGAGTCAAGCTTTCAAATGAATTAAAGCTCTGTCTGGGTTTTTGATTAATTAATAAGCTGGAATGGAAGATTGCTGCTAATCCTCCGCCTCGGCCCGTGCTACGAGCATTCTGGCAGTTAGTGTGACTGGGGGGTGTTGACTCATTTAAACTAACATATTCATCCTGCTGTAACCAGGTTTCTGTAAGGCAGAATAAATCAATATGTTGATCAATTATTATATCATTTACTAACAGGGACTTAGAAGAGAGAGACCTAATGTTTAATAGACCACATTTAACTGTTTTAGTCTGTGGTGCAGTTGAAGGTGCTATATTATTTTTTATTTTTGAATTTTTATGCTTAAATAGATTTTTGCTGGTTATTGGTGGTCTGGGAGCAGGCACCGTCTCTACGGGGATGGGGTAATGAGGGGATGGCAGGGGGAGAGAAGCTGCAGAGAGGTGTGTAAGACTACAACTCTGCTTCCTGGTCCCAACCCTGGATAGTCACGGTTTGGAGGATTTAAGAAAATTGGCCAGATTTCTAGAAATGAGAGCTGCTCCATCCAAAGTGGGATGGATGCCGTCTCTCCTAACAAGACCAGGTTTTCCCCAGAAGCTTTGCCAATTATCTATGAAGCCCACCTCATTTTTTGGACACCACTCAGACAGCCAGCAATTCAAGGAGAACATGCGGCTAAACATGTCACTCCCGGTCCGATTGGGGAGGGGCCCAGAGAAAACTACAGAGTCCAACATTGTTTTTGCAAAGTTACACACCGATTCAATGTTAATTTTAGTGACCTCCGATTGGCGTAACCGGGTGTCATTACTGCCGACATGAATTACAATCTTACCAAATTTACGCTTAGCCTTAGCCAGCAGTTTCAAATTTCCTTCAATGTCGCCTGCTCTGGCCCCCGGAAGACAATTGACTATGGTTGCTGGTGTCGCTAACTTCACATTTCTCAAAACAGAGTCGCCAATAACCAGAGTTTGTTCCTCGGCGGGTGTGTCGCCGAGTGGGGAAAAACGGTTAGAAATGTGAACGGGTTGGCGGTGTACACGGGGCTTCTGTTTAGGGCTACGCTTCCTCCTCACAGTCACCCAGTCGGCCTGCTTTCCCGGCTGCTCGGGATCTGCCAGAGGGAAACTAACGGCGGCTAAGCTACCTTACTTAAACTCCTCCACTTGAGGCAAGGACACTCCACCAACCTGAAGAGGGCACAGTACCTTTTTCCGGTCGAGAACCATGGCCTCGGATTTGGAGGTGCTGATTTTCATCCCGGACGCTTCACACTCGGCTGCAAACCGCCCCAGTGCACGCTGAAGGTCCTGATTTGACGAAGCCAACAGAACCACATCATCCGCAAACAGCAGAGACGAGATTCTGTGGTTCCCAAACCAGACCCCCTCTATACCCTGGCTGCGCCTAGAAATTCTGTCCATAAAAATAATGAACAGAACCGGTGACAAAGGGCAGCCCTGGCGGAGGCCAACGTGCACTGGAAACAGGTTTGACTTACTACCGGCAATGCGAACCAAGCTCCTGCTGCGGTCGTACAGGGACCGGATAGCCCTTAGCAAAGGACCCCATACTCCCGGAGCACTCCCCACACGGTGCGCCGAGGGACACGGTCGAATGCCTTCTCCAGATCCACAAAACACATGTGGACTGGTTGGGCAAACTCCCATGAACCCTTGAGCACCCGATGGAGCGTGTAGAGCTGGTCCAGTGTGCCGCGACCAGAACGAAAACCACACTGCTCCTCCTGAATCCGAATCGGTCCAATTCTCCTCTCCAGTACTCTGGAATAGACCTTACTGGGGAGGTTGAGAAGTGTGATCCCCCTATAGTTGGAACACACCCTCCGGTCCCCCTTCTTGGTCTGCCAATCCAGAGGCACTGTCCCCGATCGCCACGCGATGTTGCAGAGGCGTGTCAGCCAAGACAGCCCCACAGCATCCAGAGACTTAAGGTAGTCAGGACGGATTTCATCCACCCCAGGAGCCTTGCCACCGAGGAGCTTTCTAACCACCTCGGTGACTTCGGCCTGGGTAATGGATGAGTCCGCCTCCGAATCCCCAGTCTCTGCTTCCTCTTCGGAAGACGTGACGATGGGATTGAGGAGCTCCTCGAAGTACTCCTTCCACCGCCCGACAACATCCCCAGTCAGGGTCAACAGCTCCCCACCCGCACCTTAAACAGTGCTGGTGGAGAGCTGCTTCTGCCTCCTGAGGCGTCGGACGGTTTGCCAGAATCTCTTCGAAGCCGACCGATAGTCCTCCTCCATAGCCTCCCCGAACTCCTCCCAGACCCGAGTTTTTGCCTCTGCGACCGCACGGGCTGCGGCACGCTTGGCCTGCCGGTACCTGTCAGCTGCCTCTGGGGTTATTTTAGTTTATTTTTATCGTTGTGATATTCAAGCAGAAAATTCGAATGCAATCTGTCATGTTCACACCTTAATTTTAGGATCTGTGATTTTCCTGAAAAACTGAAGGGAGAAAAAATACAAACACCACTTAACAGAAAAAAACAAACAAAAAACAAGTGAATTGTTTCATAGTTTTTTCTAAGGATAGAACAGGTTGTGATGTGACCAACTCAGATTTTCTTTAAACTTGCATCACACCAAATGAGCACACACCTCTTTTGGGGGACAGAATTCTCATCTGTGATCATAGAGGTCACCAAAGGTCACACCCAAAATTACCAAAAAAATGACATTTTTCAGATGTTTCTTTGGCATTTTGCATGTTAAGTGTGCTTGTATTTCTGAATGACATTCTTCAACTATCAGCTATTTAAAGGCAGAGCTCTACAGTTTTATTCATTATGACACAATCATATAATTGAATACATTTAGTGAAGAAAATACTTGAGATCACACAGCTCACCACTCCCATTTGTCTGGATAAGTATGTGAACAAATGTCAGAAAGTGGGTACACAAGTGGTTTAGGATTTCTTTTTTTTTCAAACCATGCAGAAACATTTTGCTGAAAAATTAGGTTTTTAAGTAAAAAACACATACGCACACCCGGTCTGATTTAAATTGGTATACGAGGTCTATTAGAAAAGTATCTGACCTTATTATTTTTTTCAAAAACCATAGGGATTTGAATCACGTGTGATTACATCAGACATGCTTGAACCCTCGTGGGCATGCGAGAGTTTTTTCACGCCTGTCGGTTACGTCATTCGCCTGTGGGCAGTCTTTGATTGAGGAGCCGCCCACCCTCTCGTCGATTTTTTCATTGTTTAGGAATGGCTCAGAGACTGCTGCTTTGTTTGATCAAAATTTTTTCAAAACTGTAAGGCACAACTGAGTGGACACCATTCGATAAATTCAGCTGGTTTGCGGTAAAAATTTTAACGGCTGATGAGAGATTTTGGTCTGGTAGTGTCGCCGTGGGCCGACTGACGGCGATCTGCGCTTCGAGGCGGCAGCGTCTCGCCATTTCAAGTTGAAAACTTCCACATTTCAGGCTCTGTTGACCCAGGAAGTCGTCAGAGAACAGAGAACTTTCAGAAGAAGTCGGCATGAGGAGTTTATTCGGACATTCCATTGTTAACGGACATTTTGTAATGAAAGAACGTGCGGGCAGAGTCGCATGTCGGGCCGGACCCGACCGCAGGGGGTCGTGACAGGAAAAACACCTCCATTGGAAACCTTAACGGACAAGTTGGAACATGCCCAAGCTGTTAAACAATTTCTCAGTTACTCACTTGTTGAAAGCCATCAAAAGCCGCCTGAATTTTACAAATGGTTTTCAACACGGAGGTGTTTTTCCTGTCGCGGTGCACACAGATTCGCCGAGTCGTCACGGAAACGACTCGGCGAATTTGCGCGCACGTCTTTCATTACAAAGTGTCCTTAAACAGTGGAATGTCCGCATAAAGTCCTCATGCTGGCCTCTTCTGAATCTTCTCTGTTCTCTCACGGCGTCCTGGGTGAATTAAGCCCTAAATTAGGATGTTTTCAGGTCGAAACAGGCCAACGACGGCGCCTGGAAAACCAGCTTAATTTCTCGAATAGTGTCCACTCGGA
Organism: Thalassophryne amazonica; assembly: GCF_902500255.1. NCBI lineage: Eukaryota > Metazoa > Chordata > Actinopteri > Batrachoidiformes > Batrachoididae > Thalassophryne > Thalassophryne amazonica. Next base: position 105,188,888 of record NC_047111.1, on the reverse strand, counting down.
TATTCCTCACAGGTCCAGAAAAAATTTTGATAAAGCAACGCGCGCCGTCTCGAGCAACGTGTGAAACAAAGGAATTCAGCCGAGAGGGCGGGACCACAACTCACTCAAGGCCTGCCCACAGGGAAATGACGTCACCGACACGCGTGAAAAAACTCACACATGCACACGAGGGTTCAAGCATGATTGGTGTAATCGCATGTCATTCAAATCCATATAGTTTTTTTTTAAATAAAAAGGTAGGATACTTTTCTGATAGACCCAAAGTATCCAACCTTTTTATTTTTTTTGAAGAACCTGATGGATTTGAATCACGTGTGCTTGCATGAGTCAACCTTGAACCTTCATGCGCATGCGTGAATTTTTTCACACCTGTTGATTGCGTCATTTGCTTGTAAGCAGCCTTTGTGTGAGGATGGGTGGAGTCTCTCATCGTTTTTTCTTTGCAAGGAAATGGCGGAACGACTGGAGCAGCGCGACTGCATCAAATTTTGCCAGAAACTGGGCGACAGCCAGGTGGAAACCATTCGGATTATTCAGACGGCTTTCGGTGACTATCCTCTGGGCATCACACAAATTAAGGAGCAGTACAACCGGTTTAAAGATGGCTGCACAACGGTGGAGAGCGAGCCGCGCTCCGGTCGGCCATCAACACGCTGAAGTGACCAGATCATTTCCAAAGTGAATGCTGTGGTGACGTGGGACCGTCGTGTGACTATCCGAGAAATTGTGGAAAAAGTGGACATCAGCACTTTTTCAGCACATTCCACTGTGACAGAAGATTTTGCCATGAAAAGAGTTGCAGTGAAATTCATGCCAATGGCTTCGGCACAAAGCTGATGGCGGAGCAAAAGCGCCTTCGTGTTGAAGTCTCACAGGACATGTTGTGACATGCCCACCTCTTCCACCATTCGGAAGATTCAGACGGCTTTCGTGGCTTTTCAGTTGTGTGACTATCCGAGAAATTGTGGAAGAGCTGGGCATGTCACAGCATGTCCTGTGAGACTTCAGTACTGTGGCGCTTTTGCTTCACCATCAGCTTCGTGCCAAAGCCATCGGCATGAATTTCGCTGCAACTCTTTCCATGGCAAAATCTTCTGTCACAGTAAAATGTGCTGAAAAAGTGCTGATGTCCACCTCTTCCACAATTTCTCGGATAGTCACATGACGGTCCAGCATCACCACAGTGTTCACTTTGGAAATGATCTGGTCATTTCAGCGTGTGGATGACCGACCAGAACGTGACGTTCATTTTTTTACTCAAATTTCTGCACACAGTACCCCATAATGACAATGTTAAAGTCTTTTTTTTTTTTGTTTGATATTTGCAAATATATTAAAAATAAAAATCACGTGTACATAAGTATTCACAGCCTTTGCCATGAAGCTCAAAATTGAGCTCAGGTGCATCCTGTTTCCACTGATCATCCTTGAGCTGTTTCTACAGTTGATTTGGAGTCCACCTGGGGTAAATTCAGTTGATTGGACAAGATTTGGAAAGCCACACACCTGTCTACATGTAAGGTCCAACAGCTAACAGTGCACGTCAGAGCACAAAACAGGCATGAAGTCAAAGGAATTGTCTGTAGACCTCCAAGACAGGATTGTCTCAAGGCACAAATCTGGGGAAGGGGACAGAAACATTTCTGCTGCTTTGAAGGTCCCAGTGAGCACAGTGGCCTGCATCATCCCTAAATGGACGAACTTCAGATCCACCAGGACTCTTCCTAGAGCTCGCTGCCCATCTAAACTGAGTGATGGGTGCCTTAGTGAGGGAGGTGACCAAGAACCCAATGGTCACTCTGTCAAAGCTCCAGCATTCCTCTGTGGAGAGAAGAGAACCTTCCAGCAGGACAACCATCTCTGCAACAATCTATCAATCAGGCGTGTATGGTAGAGTGGCCAGACGGAACCCACTCCTTAGTAAAAGGCACATGGCAGCCTGCATGGAGTTTGCCAAAAGGCACCTGAAGGACTCTCAGACCATGAGAAACAAAATTCTCTGGTTTCATGAGACAATGATTGAACTCTGGCGTGAATGCTAGGCCTCATATTTGGAGGAAACTAGGTACCATCCTTACAGTGAAGCATGGTGGTGGCAGCATCATGCTGTGGGGATGTTTTTCAGCGGCAGGAACTGGGAGACTAGTCAGGATTGAGGGAAAGATGAATGCAGCAATGTACAGAGACATCCTGGATGAAAACCTCCTCGAGAGCACTTTTGACCTCAGACCGGGGCGTCGGTTCATCTTTCAGCATAGACAATGACTCTAAGCACACAGCCAAGATATCAAAGGAGTGGCTTCAGGACAACTTTGTGAATGTCATTGAGTGGCTCAGCCAGAGCCCAGACTGAATCCGATTGAACATCTATGGAGAGATCTGAAAATGGCTGTGCACCGATGCGCCCCCCCCATGCAACCTGATGGAGCTTGAGAGGTGCTGCAAAGAGGAATGGACAAACTGGCCAAAGATAGGTGCACCAAGCTTGTGATCTCATATTCAAGAAGACTTGAGGCTGTAATTGCTGCCAAAGGTGCATCAACAAAGTATTGAGCAAAGGGTGTGAATACTTACGTACACGTGATTTCTTAGTTTTTATTTTTATTAAAGTTGAAAAATTTTCCAAAAAAACCCTTTTTTCATGTAGTCATTATGGGATGTCGTGAGTAGAATGTAGAGGGAAAAGTGAATTTACTCCATTTCGGAATAAGACTGTAACATAACAAAATGTGGAAAAAGTGAATTTTCAATTCAATTTCAATTTATTTTCATTTATATAGCGCCAAATCACAACAGAGTTGCCTCAAGGCGCTTCACACAAGTAAGGTCTAACCTTACTAACCCCCAGAGCAACAGTGGTAAGGAAAAACTCCCTCTGAGGAAGAAAGCTCAAGCAGACCAGACTCAAAGGGGTGACCCTCTGCTTGGGCCATAATACACACATAAATTACAGAACAATTCACAGAAACAATTCACAAAACGAATATGCAGGAAGCGCTATGAATACTTTCTGGATGCACCGTAAAAACATAAGGGCCCTGTCCCACTGGCGTTTAGGAGGATTTGCGTATGGATTGCGCACAAAATTGGCCCATATTCGCCAAACATCCGCAATATCCGTGTAACATGCCTATATGAGTCGGCCGTTATCCGAACATGCCCGTGATCATCCGCAGAGGCACGCATGTCTGCAGCCAGGATTTTTGAGTAGCTCAAAAATCTGGATGCCGGATGACATCCACCTTACATACGCCATACATACTCAATTCATACACAATACATACTCACTCTATGCGCTGTATATCTGCCGTTAACCGCTGATATCCGCAACTGATGGGGATTTGCGGCTTGGCAGCGGCCCGGGACCGTGTGTAAAACACATATATTGCGTGCCCATCATGTCCACATCACAAACTAAAATATGTTGTAGCGAATGCATACAAATTGGCCACGAATAAAGCGTTTTTATTACATCTGCTTTGCAGCTGATTTGTGGACAATCTGTGAATGCATGACAAACACGTCACGTAAACCCAAAGTACTATATGTGGCAGAAAGCAACATACCTGCCAGTCAGTGCCGGTCCGGTTGTGTAGATCCACAATATTGTAGCTCTGTAATCCAGGACTTTTATTTAACACCAACCAAAGGAAGAGTTGCTGTTTAGCCACAACTCATGCTGGTCTGTTTTCTGTGACACTCTCCAAAAAAAAAAACACCATCTCACACCCATAGCGTACACATGTACAGTAGATGGTCTTAGTAAGGGTTTACAGTTTGAATTATAGATATGAACACTTGGCATTTATAGTAGTTTTTAATATCATTTTAGTGCAATTTACATGTTTTAAAGCAGCAAAAATGCTTTGGCTTCAGACCCCCTGACCAGGGCTCCGCCCTGGACCCGCCGGGGCCTGCGGCCCCTGGACCCTGTCTTATTTTCCTCTGAAAATCGAATTTGCCAATCTCATCCCTGCATACAAGAAGCACACTCGGGCCTTTCGGCATCACAATTCACACCAACACCACAGCCTCTGGAGCAATTGCTGGACTCGGACAAGTTGATTGGTATGTTGTTGGATGGCAGCAGTTATCACACTACGTCTTTGGGGATCCATAACTACATCTGTACGTCTCCACAGCTGGACTGGCAATGACTGGCAGGTATGTCGAGTTCTGCCACATTTATATAGTACTTTGGGTTTACGTGACGTGTTTGTTATGCATTCGCAAATTGTCCACAAATCAGATGCAAAACAGACAGTCCGCAATACCCTGTCAGTTGTGGATATCAGCGGATAACGGCAGATATACAGCGCATAGATTGAGTATGTATTGCGTATGTAAGGCGGATGTCATCCGCAACCAAAATTTTGTGCAGCTCAAAAATCCTAGCAATGGAAAAACGTGCCTCTGCGGATAATTGCGGACGTGTGCGGATGTCGGCCGACTCATACAAACATGTTTCACAGACATTGCAGATGTTTAGCAAATATAAACCAAGTTTGTGCACAATCCATGCACAAATCTTCCTAAATGCCAGTGGGACCTGGCCCCAAGAGTCAGAGCCCTCCATTCATTTGCGGCAGTGTTTTCCACAGCCAGTCCACTCACCAGCATTCTGTAAACAATGAAAATGATCCACCAAGATAAAAAATGAAAATAAAATAATGTTTTATTGCTCAGTTTCTGATGCGCACCACACGGTGCAGTACCGACCAGAACCGCTGGGTGTAAACGGGGCTGTCGGCAGATTTTGGATAATCGTCAAGGTGTGACAGCTACATTAATTTATTAGACATACCACAACGTGCGCCAGAGTTTTTAAAACAGTCAGCAGATGTTGGGTAAATCATCAAAGTGTGACAGAGCCATAAGTCCAGATGTCTTGATGTCCTGCAACTGTGGCCAGGCTGGCAGCAGCGGCTGTTCCTCTCTGATCATCACCACTATTGTGTTGTCCTCCCCTGCAGCTTGTGAGTATGGCCCAGCCCCCTCCTCCCCCAGCACCCCTCCCACAGTTCTCTGAATTTCTCAGAATCACACAACAGCAGCGATTGATGGAGCATACTGGGAAGAGCCTTGTTGTCTCGCCAACTTTGAAAAATTCAAAATCCAGGTGCGATGCTGACTACGCCCTGTGAGTGAAGTGAGGGAAGAGCATCACCCAGTGAACATAGCACAAAATCAAAATCCTTGCAAGTGCCGTTCGCAGGCTGTCGTAGCCCAGTGAGATAGGACCCTTAGTGAAGCATGATGTTTTACACACTGTGATGTGTTTTATTTCTTGGCTCATTTCATCTCTACTGACTTACCAAGGAAAAAGAAAAGTTGTACGTGGAGCTGAAGCAAATTGTGGCAAGACAACCTGGTCCAGAAGCAGTGGAGCAGCTCCAGTGGTGCCAGTGGACGATCCGAGACAAGACCAAAAAACTCAAGGTCAAAGAATCTTTGTTGTCTTTATGTTGTCTGTTTTGTTGTAATTCACTAGTTACCCATTCTACGCGCGGGTAATAGAGAAGAATTTTAGCCATGTCATTGTATATTTCATGTCACTTTAGTTAAAGTGTATTAAGTTGCATTGCATTGTGTGTATGTTGTCATTATTAATTTTCATATAGCAATTTGTGACATTCATGAGACTCAAGTGAATGATGGTAAAAGGTGACAGCATGTCATATCACTGCAATGCTCTGGTATGCCATACACAGCAGGTACATTTTAAGTAAAAAAAATGCTCACCTTAACTCACGTGCAGTGTGCGCTGGCCTGTTCAGATTCATTAAAGTGCACCCTAGCCAGCTCCTACTACATAGTAAGTGAAGTACCACGTGAACTGCAAAAATAAGGGCTCCAGTGAGCAGGTCATGTTAGAATATATAAGGCTGACGTGTGTGTGTTCGCGCACGTACACTTTCAACATAAGGGCTCCAGTGACCTCCCCTTTGATGTCCCCAGTCATCATAGCAAGTTTGGTGTTGATTGCTTAATTACTGTGACTATGCATAGCGAACACACACACATGCACGCACACGCGGTCAGCTTCATAAATTATATTAATTAATTCACATTTTAGGTTTGCTTTTAGTTTGTTTTTGCTTGTGTATGTGGAGCTAAAATCAAGAAAACAAATGCTTACACTAAACTAATAAAGTTATGATAATCAAAGCTCACATTGGTTTTATAACATACAGCAGCTACGCAGTGTGTGCAGTGTAGGGTTACAAAAACATTTGATTGGACATCCTGTGAAATGTACTAGTTTGTTTCTCCACATGACCAACTGACAATATTCTCTCTGTCACAGGCATTGACAGCACAGGTGAGAATGCTCGACTCAAAGATGATTGACTACAAAAATGAAAATCAGAAGTTGTCCGACGAACTTGCAAACATCAAGAAGAAATACTTCAGTCAGAAAAAGCTTAATAGGTGAAGTCAAACTGTAGATTGTGTGCACGTGTTCACTTGGTACACAGTTTAGGTGCACTGACATGAGCATGCCTTTGACTCACACACTAGCACGAACTGTGTTGTGCTGTAGAGTAAATGTGTCTTTAACGGGTGCAGACAGGGCACCAGAGGTGCACCGGTGCATGCTGTTGCGCACAGAGAATTTTGAAATGTTCAAAAAATCTTTCACGCACAAATGTCGTGCTATGCGGCGCAATCTAATCTCCAACATGACGTGCAGCTCATCAAGTGCAGTAAAGAAGTGGACAGAGCGAGTGGTGACGTCAGCTGATCACATCAGAGCACAGCTCATCTGAAGGATTATAACAAGAAGTTAAATCTGTTATAAACATACTTTAACAGCTGCACACAAGAAGGAAAGAACACGCAATTGTTTTATCAAGCCATGACAATGTAAACATGACAAATAATTACCTTTTTAGACGGCTCAAAATGCTTTCTGTAGGTAGTTAGACATGCGCATGCTCTGGCTGCAGCCTCCTCTGTGATTCAGGATGCGATTAGAGCTGTTTTCAATGGCAAATTTGCAGAAAAAAATTATTAATCCACCACGAAATAATTATTTTAGCATCCAGCACAGAGCACATGTGGAACACAGAACGGCATCCAGCTGTGAACACAGCAGGTGGGATCGTCACAACGACGTTCGTGCTGTTGCGTGAAGCCCCTCTCACATCGGGCCTGCTTCAAGTTGCTTCATGCGGCGTCATGACGATGCAGGAATGTCTGCATCAGGTGCACACAGCAGGGGGCAGATAGGAGATGAGAATGCAGAGGAGGATCTGTAGGCAGTCTGGCTGCAGCCAGACTATGCACTCTGATTTCTCTTCTTGTTTATATTTGTTCTTGTGCAGGGCTGCATATCTGCACTCTCACTGATTTCTGTTATACTTTATCATTCTTCCTTTGACTGCAAGGTGCGTGCGTGCGTGCGTACGAATGAACCGTCCGTGAGTGATGTCTGGAGTTATACTTGATGTGGGCATGTCCTGTCTCTGGCAATCAGTCTGTGAGCAGGACTTATGTCCTTTTTTGTCCTTTATTTAACACAATTATGAGAGAATTTGAGGGGAGAGCGAGGAACTGCCTGCAGCCAGCCAGTTTTTTTTCTTTTATTTGTTCACATGTGCGCACGCGAATGAATCGTCTGTGAGTGGACTTGAGATGTCCGGACTTTTTACTGGATGTGGACATGTCCTGTCTCTGGCAATCAGTCTGTGAGCAGGACTTTTATAGACTTATTTAAACACAGTTGTGAGAGAATTTAAGAGCGAGGAGCTGCAGCAGCAGCCAGGTTGAGCATTTTTTTTTTCTGTGCTCTTTTTGAGTGTGTAGTTTTACTGCATTGTGTACATGGTAAAAATAAAAACAATCCTCAGTGATTTATACTTCGGGAACAATGGAAGACAGCAGGAATCATAAATTGGCGTTAGGTAACGTATTGTGAGGGTGCCGCTTCCAGTCACATTGTGCATCGTTGCTTTGCTCTGACTTGCGTTGAAACCACTTGAAACCTTTCTGCGTCCTGTGCTCAACACAAAAAAAAAATTAAAAATGTTTAATCTTTGCCGTCTGATTCGCTTCATCCTTTGTGTCATCACGGTGTTCAGGCGTTGAGCTATATCGTCTCGGCACGAGGTTGCATCCACGTGGCGTCGTAATGATGCCGCTCGAAGTGGGCCCAGTGTGAAAGGGGCTTGAGTCACAGGCATGCTCGTGTCAGTGCACCTTTTTACTATTACTGTTGAACAGCCGATGGCTGCAGTTAAAATGCAAATTTCAGGAACATGCAGGGGTCATGTTTGTTTTGACCCTGTGTGGTGTTTCTGATGTCTGTTTGTCTCCAGTGAGCAGAAGACTAAAACCAGAGTGGAACATGTGGAACTGCCACAGCTGTGCGCCAAACCACACTTCACTGGGGGAGGCTTCAGGATGGACAATCCTGGTAGAAAATAAGGACCATTTTAGGTTTAGTTTCAGCTTATTTTCAGTTTTGTTAGTTATGGCGACCATCATTTCTGAGCACTTGTCCACAAAGCTACATAGTGGTAAAGTGACCTCTCATGATTGGGTTTTCTTTATGGTGACAGTTTTGAAATAAACTCATTTAATATTTATAAATGAAATACACTACAATGCAATAGACTTGAGAATGATTAAAAAAAAATCCATTCAGGTTCATAGTTATTTCCGAGGCTGCGTTATGATGAGCTGTTGTGGAATTTGCGGTTTCTTTTTATTTCTTCTACAAGCTTGACAATGACATAGAACTGCAACACTTGAAGTCTTGATAACTGGTGTAATAGTAGCGGAAATTATCAACATAAAAGGGCCAAATCATTATGTGGTGGATAGAAGCACCAAAATTGGTATAGATAGGGGAAACCAGGGCATGGTGAATCACAGGGCAGAGTGAATCAATAGCTATAGCTGCAAAACTACATATATTTGCATCAGTTATGCCATATTTTTATGCATAAAGACATCCCCCTTATAAATGAGTGTTTGTTTTTTAGATACATTAAGGGTAAAACTAAGTGGCAAGTGAATTCAGTTTTTCCTATCAAAATTAAATTTTGTGGATGTCAGTGTCTTTATATTTATTTCTCACAACTGAGGAAAGATGGCCCAAAAAATTATTAGTTAGAAGACTACCCTGTCCAACTGATGAGCACGTGTTATGTCTTCTCAAGACTATCAGCTATTTGATAACATGACTCGTGTGTCACATGCATTCGGGGCACAGTGAATCAGTCTAGAAGTGGATCACAAATATACTTGTTGAAGCTTATACATTTATTTTTCCATGAATTATTTCTATAATTTGTGTATACAAATGACTCTGTGTAGGCTCTCAGTTGTCCAGGTGGTTTCCATAGTAGCTTCTCTACTATACAAATGACTGTTTTCACGTCTGAACAGAAATTGACAGTTGTATTTCTGTTTCTAAAGGACCTATATCACTATATAAGACACTCACACATTACATAGCTCGTTTGCTGGATTATAGTTTATATATGCATCAGCACATGAGAGATATACTTTATTGATCTCACAGTGGAGAAATTATGTTTACACTCCAGTTACCTCAGACAGCAATCAGTGCACAATTATTATTTGTTTACCGTAATAATGGCACACATCAGAATTAAAGACAGCACATACACATTTGACATTGTTTATATGCACTAAGTTTGAAGAAGTCCGTTATCCGAATTGAGTCAAGTGGGTGAAGGCCATGCAGCAACCCTGAGATGCGCCGCCGTCAGCTTGGGGGGAAGGACGGGGGCTGCAGCTAAAACTGCACAACCCCCGCAGAAGGGGAAAGGAGTGACGTAAGCAGACGCCGGAGTGGGGGGTGTTGATGGGAAATAGGAGGGGGGTGGAGGGAGGGAATGGAGCATGCGTCAGTCCTGTGAAAAGCAGTTTATTGTCTTTGTGAGTTGAGATAAGAAACAGCCAAATGATCCCCAGGCCGAAGAAAATTCCTCTGGAGGGAAAACAGTCGGGCAGTTTGACCTTCAGACTTGATAAGCTTGTAATGCTATGGTTTGAGCAGTGAAAAACACTTTCTAACAGTTCCACTTGAACAACAAAATCCCAATTATGAATTAAGAATATTCCCAATTATGAATTAAGAATATTCACCGGCTTCTGAAATCTTCAACTTCAACTGCAAGGCACGCATCTGCTCCAAGATGTCATCCAATTTGCGTCTGAGTTCAAGAGTCATCGCAGTCTGAGAATGCACTGCCTTGCCAACCTCGTTAGTCATGACAGACAAGCGAGGGCCCGTGGTTCTTGATGCCGCAGTCTTGCCAATTTTCCGGTAGATCAGGGCAGCACATAAGCCAAAAAGTACCAGCCCTGCTACCATAAGACCAAAAATGAATAAATCCTCAACGTCCTCAATGGAGAAAGGTGCCAAGCATGCCACAAACCAAGAGCACCAGGAGTCGAGAACATAGCCCGCAGGATGCCTTCCATCTGGGCAGGTAGGATCCCCCGGTCCTGACCTTCTTGTAGAAAAAATGGTGTCAATAGCGTTCAGAGACCAGTTGATCAATTCCATGGTTAATCCAATAGTAGTCCAATAGATCCAGTATCCAATATAAATTGAGGAATTCACAGTCTGGTGAAGTAGGGACTTGAAGGTTAAAGCAGAGAACAGAGATAAGGGAGAGTGGAGTAGATGCGACCGCCCTCGTCGTAGTCCCAAGCTGATATATTTAATAATTTTGAAGAAATCTTTATAATCATGTGTTTTTTCATTATATTCTAAGTTAATTCACTGTGCCCTGGACACTGATTCACTGTGTCCCGTGAATTAGTGTCGGGGGAGAGGATGACATTTTTCGGGAATTCCATGGGTCACGTGATTCTTTGCGGGATTCCCGCAGGATGGGAGTCAAAATTTTAGCAATCCCATGATTGGGATGGGACGGGAATAAAAATGAACGGGAGTGGGCAGGAGCGGGAATGCCAAAAATAGATGATGATTTTCATCTATTTAAAACAACCAAAATTACACCCGTCCATTGTTATGCCGCAACATTCTGGCTTTAAGAAACACTATAAGAAATCAGAAAAAATAATTGTGGCAGTCAGTAACGGTTACTTTTTAGACCAAGCAGAGGGAAAAAAATATGGAATCACTCAATTCTGAGGAATAAATTATGGAATCACCTTGTAAATTTTCATCCCCAAAACTAACACCTGCATCAAATCAGATCTGCTCGTTAGTCTGCATCTAAAAAGGAGTGAACACACCTTGGAGAGCTGTTGCACCAAGTGGACTGACATGACTCATGGCTCCAACACAAGAGATGTCAATTGAAACAAATGAGAGGATTATCAAACTCTTAAAAGAGGGTAAATCATCACGCAACATCAAAGCGTCAAGACAGAAAACTTAAAGCAATATGTCTCAAAAATCGAAAATGCACAACAAAACAAATGAGGAACGAATGGGAGGAAACTGGACTCAACGTCTGTGACCGAACTGTAAGAAACTGTTGTGTGTTGGGGGGTGTGGCTGGATGTTTTGGTGTTCTTTTCTTTTCTTTGCTCCTCAGGTGGCATGGAAACTGATTTGTCTGTGGAGAAGGTGCTGGCTGAAGAATCCTCACCCTCATCAACATCATGTGAAGCACCTGTGACTGGTGCTCACATGCAACCTTAAAGACTTTCAGCTGAAGCAGATAATGGGATGGCGTTCTGCTTTTAAGGCATGTGTGATTCAAGCAGAACTGCCGGGAACTCGACCTTGTGATGTTCGTTTGTGAGACGCTGAGGACCGCACCTGGGTTTGACACATCGAGCCCGTGAAGCAAGGAAGGGTGAGGACACATGCTGTCAGCACACATTAAAGGTAATTAAGTATGTGACTAATTGTTGATAGCAACTTGGTGTTTTGTTACATAGTATACTTGAATTGTGATGAGAATTGTGCAGCTTGCTTCTCACTGCTGTGGCGTGCAGGATAAGTGATCCTCCACTTGTTGTGAGAAGCTGCTCATTTGCATAAAGATAAAAAGTACAGACCTGAATGTGTTGCTGATAGCGTGTGTCTTTTGAAAGATGTTGTAACTGCTGACTTACCTCACATCTTCTTTGCTTCACAGAGAGTCAGTTTGTCGTGTCCACCTGGGGGGTGTTTGTCTGGTGGTAGTGGGTCCAGGAGCGCCGGACTTCTCTCCTTGCGGGCGCTGGAGAGCGTGCCAGCAGTCACTCCTCCAGAAGGACGTTGGTTTTGGTTTTGTACATTTTATTTAGGCACAGGTGAAAAATAAATTGTTTTTGTTGTTGGAACCGCTTTCTGGTTATTTTTAGCGCTGGGTTCTGTCTGACGCAGGTTCGCTCCTCAATCCGCGTCGACACATAACAGAAACTGCCTAAAGGAAATGGGATTTACATACAGAAAAGCTAAACGAAAGCCATCATTAACACCTAAACAGAAAAAAACAAGGTTACAATGGGCTAAGGAAAAGCAATCGTGGACTGTGGATACCTGGATGAAAGTCATATTCAGTGATGAATCTCGAATCTGCATTGGGCAAGGTGATGATGCTGGAACTTTTGTTTGGTGCCGTTCCAATGAGATTTATAAAGATGACTGCCTGAAGAGAACATGTAAATTTCCACAGTCATTGATGATATGGGGCTGCATGTCAGGTAAAGGCACTGGGGAGATGGCTGTCATTACATCATCAATAAATGCACAAGTTTACGTTGATATTTTGGACACTTTTCTTATCCCATCAATTGAAAGGATGTTTGGGGATGATGAAATCATTTTTCAAGATAATGCATCTTGCCATAGAGCAAAAACTGTGAAAACATTCCTTGCAAAAAGACACATAGGGACAATCTCATGGCCTGCAAATAGTCCGGATCTTAATCCAATTGAAAATCTTTGGTGGAAGTTGAAGAAAATGGTCCATGACAAGGCTCCAACCTGCAAAGCTGATCTGGCAACAGCAATCAGAAAAAGTTGGAGCCAGATTGATGAAGAGTACTGTTTGTCACTCATTAAGTCCATGCCTCAGAGACTGCAAGCTGTTATAAAAGCCGGAGGTGGTGCAACAAAATACTAGTGATGTGTTGGAGCGTTCTTTTGTTTTTCATGATTCCATAATTTTTTTCCTCAGAATTGAGTGATTCCGTATTTTTTTTCCCTCTGCTTGGTCTAAAAAGGTAACCGTTACTGACTGCTATAATTTTTTTCCTGATTTCTTACAGTGTTTCTTAAAGCCAGAAAGTTGCCATTTGAAATAACTTTAGTTTTGTGTCATGTCTGTGATCTGCTTTTTTTCTACAAAATTAAACAACTGAATGAACATCCTCCGAGGCCGGTGATTCCATAATTTTTGCCAGGGGTTGTATAAGCTTTACTTAAACTTAAGCTTTACTTAAGCTTACTTAAACTTAAGCTTAATCTTAAAAGTAGAGAGGGTGTCTGTCTCCCTGATCCGAATTGGGAGCTGGTTCCGCAGGAGAGGAGCCTGAAAGCTGAAGGCTCTGCCTCCCATTCTACTCTTACAAACCCTAGGAACTACAAGTAAGCCTGCAGTCTGAGAGTGAAGTGCTCTATAGGGGTGATGGTACTATGAGGTCCCTAAGATAAGATGGGACCTGATTATTCAAAACCTTATAAGTAAGAAGAAGAATTTTAAATTCTATTATGGAATTAACAGGAAGCCAATGAAGAGAAGCCAATATGGGTGAGATATGCTCTCTCCTTCTAGTCCCTGTCAGTACTCTAGCTGCAGCATTTTGAATTAACTGAAGGCTTTTCAGGGAACTTTTAGGACAACCTGATAATACATTAGTCCAGCCTAGAAGAAATAAATGCATGAATTAGCTTTTCAGCATCACTCTGAGACAAGACCTTTCTAATTTTAGAGATATTGTGCAAATGCAAAAAACAGTCCTACATATTTGCTTAATATGTGCATTGAAGGACATATCCTGATCAAAAATGACTCCAAGATTTCCCACAGTATTACTAGAGGTCAGGGTAATGCCATCCAGAGTAAGGATCTGGTTAGACACCATGTTTCTAAGATTTGTGGGGCCAAGTACAATAACTTCAGTTTTATCTGAATTTAAACGCAGGAAATTAGAGGTCATCCATATCTTTATGTCTGAAAGACATTCCTGCAGTTTAACTAATTGGTGTGTATCCTCTGGCTTCATGGATAGATAAAGCTGGGTATCATCTGCGTAACAATGAAAATTTAAGCAATGCTTTCTAATAATACTGCCTAAGGGAAGCATGTATAAAGTGAATAAAATCGGTCCTCGCACAGAACCTTGTGGAACTCCATAATTAACCTTCGTCCGTGAAGAAGACTCCACATTTACATGAACAAATTGTAATCTATTAGATAAATATGATTCAAACAACTGTAGCGCAGTGCCTTTAATACCTATGGCATGCTCTAATCTCTGTAATAAAATTTTATGGTCAACAGTATCAAAAGCTGCACTGAGGTCTAACAGAACAAGCACAGAGATGAGTCCACTGTCTGAGGCCATAAGAAGATCATTTGTAACCTTCACTAATGCTGTTTCTGTACTATGATGAATTCTGAAACATGACTGAAACTCTTCAAATAGACCATTCCTCTGCAGATGATCAGTTAGCTGTTTTACAACTACCCTTTCAAGAATTTTTGAGAGAAAAGGAATGTTGGAGATTGGCCTATAATTAGCTAAGATAGCTGGATCAAGTGATGGCTTTTTAAGTAATGGTTTAATTACTGAGTATCATTACTGAGTATCACAAAGGAGTATCATTATTTGCTGCAGGAGCTGTGTCTGGATGACGGCCGTTTTCAGCGGTCCTTCCACCTCTGCAGGACCCAGTCTGAGGACCTCCTGTACTGTTCACGTGCGCACATGTAAACAATTAAAAAAAAAAAAAAGAAAAGACATAGGGGAGTGGGACTGATTTTGAGTGGGAGCGGGATGGGATTGGGAGTCATCTTTACAAGAGTGGGACGGGATGGGATTTATTTTTTTACTCCAGTCCAGGATTGGGACAGGATGGGATTTTTTTTCTGGGAGCGGGATGGAACGGGAGTGAAAATTCACTCCCGTGTCATGCTCTAGTCCGGGGCATAGTCAATCAAAAATTTTCATCAAGATTTTAAACACCTGTAAATTACACTTGGGGAGACATAAATAACACAGCCTTATAAACAATAACTTGTATTAAATCCACAATAGAATGACCTAAACCTATGCATAATGTGTTTATGCTGCCACAAAACAACATTTCTGAGCCACTGTGCCCCAGCTTCCCCTACTCTTCAGGATGTCATTTCAGAAAATGTAAGTCCATTAAGGTAATTTTAAAAGGGAAAATGTTACATTGCTTGGACATTATGTGATATATATAGGCTGCCATCAAATAATATGTGCAATATGTACGATAATGTTTCATGGCTTTTATACAGCTTTAAAGAAAAAAAAAACTAAAATGGTTGGAATGAGATGACCTTTCAAATGGATCTTCATTTAAGTGGGGAAATATTTGTAAAATACATGCATAAATGGCATCAGAAAGTTTCACAGGAACTTATCTTTAACTTTCAAAGAGTAGTTTATTGCTAAAATGTTCATGTAAGTAGAGATAAAGCCTTAATTTGGAACACACCTCATTGAAATTTTGTTAAACCAATGTTGGCGTTAGTATTAGCCAATGTAGACTTTTATGTCGTCTTTAATTAATTAGTATCCAACATTCCAATTCTGGAACATTGTCCTACAGTTTGAGAAAATGATCATGATTTTTGTCTGTGCTCATTGAGCCCGAAATTTTGATCTGTATGTGGACGTTTTGTAAACATTGGCTCCTTGTTTTGTTTTGTTTTTTGTTTTTTTGTTTTTTTTGGGGGGGGGGGGGGGGGGGGGGGTTTGCACTTGACAGGACAAACCATGACAGATGATCCCTGTACACATTTGGGATATGAAAGCACTGCCAGGCAGCACAAAAAAGGATGTAGCTAATTTCTGGTGTATCCCTAAAACAGAAGAAGTTTTCATTCATGCCAGTGGATCAGGCCCATGAACAAAACAATGACATGATCAACGGGAAAGGGGGTGCATTTGGTTTAACAGAAAACCCTGCTGCCTTCAGGTGATGGATGGTTGCAGGGACAGAACAGGCAAGAGTCACAATTAGTTTCAGATATAGATTCTTCATATTTACATTACGAGCAGAATGCTGCATACCAAGGAAGATACAAAAAACATGTTTCAGCCTTGTGTCACACTATCTCTGATATGGGCAATCCTTTCCAGGATACATGTTCAGCGATGCTTGTATTAGACACCCACAACTGTGCAAGGAATGAGGTAGTCAATAAAGACAATAGTCTAAAAGAAGCAACACGGCAAAAGAGGGGGCAAGGCATCGTCAGAAAGTTGGTGCAACGACTAAGCTCCTCCACAAGTTCTCTGATTTTCTGTAGGACTCAAAGAACAAGGAGGAACTCTTTGAAAGCTGAGAGCAGTCAAGTCAACACCATTTGAACAAGGAAAGCAAGTATATGCCGCCAAATGTAGACATATTGTCTCATCTGGTCATTCCACTTCAGTGCCAGAGTGTGACCATGAGGAGGCAGACACAAGAGTATGCCTCCATATAACTGATGCACAATTCTCTGCACATTGATGTACAGAGAATTATAGTTAGGACAGTGGATACAGACATTGTACTTGGGCTTTTTGCACAGCTTCTTGACAACTACCCATGCATCAATTTGTGGGTTGTTTTTGGTATGGGGCAAAACTTTCAAGAAATGCACATCACTAGTATTTTCAAGACCCTTGGGAAGAACACGTTTGGCTCTCCCAGGTTTCCATGCATTCACAGGTTGTGATACAATCTCTCAGTTTCAGGCATGACAGCATGGGCTGCATGGAAATCATTTCCAGAGGTAACAGATGCCTTCATTGCCATGACTGCATGTCCTTTTCAACAGCTTAGCCTGAAATCAAACATTTTTGCAATGCTAGAGAGATACACATGTTCTTTATGATAAGACAACTGACCTTGAAAAAGTCAATGATCTCAGGAAAGACTTGTTTTCTCAAAAATGCCTGTCAATGGAAAACATCCCTCCCACACAGGCTGCACTGCTACAGCATTCTAACTGAGCAGTGTACCAAGCTAGCATTTGGTGGTCCTAAAGTATGCAGGCTACTCACTCAGTGTAGGGTTGCCAACCGTCCCTTGAAAAACGGAATCGTCCCTTATTTGGAAATAAAAGTGTGCGTTCCGTATTGACCTGAAACGGTACGCAGTTTGTCCCGTATTTCTGTGAGAATCGAAAAGTCTGTGAAATGTCAATGGAATTGACTGGCGCTTTATATGGAAACTTACGGTAAATTTGATCCCAGCCTCTCTCCTGCTTTTCACCAATGAGCTGACAGACACGAGTTGACAATACAGAATCACTCTTATCTCATTGGTCGAGGGACATCTGCTCGCAAGAAGATACCGACGTTATGAGCCGACGACGGTTGCTGGACGACAATAACAAAGCAGCATGGCTGATATCGATACAGACACCGACACTGGCACTGCAGATATGTCTATGGACAGCAATGTCTGTGACGTCGTTACTCCTCCTCCTAAAAAAAAAAAAAAAAAAAAAAAAATGCAAAAATACAGGGGAGAATGAGAAAAAGAAAATGGCTGGGTGGAAAAGGTGCGCGACAACAGTATTGTTTACTTTTCAGACTTTATTTTTTTGCACTTTTTATTACACTAAATGTGTAAATGTGCACTGTTACATTGTTTTGCACTGTTACATTGTTTTGGATGATACAAATTTTCTATTGTTTTTTTTTTTTTTGTTAATTTATACAATTTTAAGTTAAGCAATAGCATTACAGAGATTTATTTTTAAAGAAGACAGAATGCTCATATTGAAATTGTGAGTGAAAATTTATTTTGCACTAAAAATAAATTGCTAAATAATAATTTGTTTTCCACGTGTTCATATCAGAACAAATGCATGTATGCATCTACCTAAATTCAGGGTCAACAGTGAAATGGTTAAAAATCGTTTCACACAGACGCTGGGAAGGGTGAAGGCAATGGTCAGTCGGCCGGTCGGCCCTGGCAGTGAGGTGTCCCTTATTTATTTTTCAGAGAGTTGGCAACCCTAACTCAGTGTCTTCTCCAGAGAAATATGGTTGGACCAAAATAGATGATTCTTGGACACCTTCATGGACACTTTTACCAGAGGTAGCCAAAGTATGTAGAGAGCTACTTAAATGTGGCTGCAAAATGGAACCTCTCTGCTCTCGAACGTGTAGATGCAAGAATGCAGAGTTACTGTGTATAGCATTATGCCAATGTTCTGGAACATGTGAATAGATACGTTATAGTTTATGGTTTGTTTATAGTTGTAGGGATAGTTATAGTTAGTCTGTTTGAAGATCTCACATTCCGTTCTGTTTATAAGGTGGTTGTTCAATCAGATGCCAGTTGTATGGGCGGCCATATTGAATTTCTTGAGATGTTTGAGACTCATTTTCCAAGATGTCTTAGGGTCACCAAAAGAGTATATACTCCAAATTTCATGCTTTTATGAGGTTGAGTTTGGTGTGTTTTTAATCAGCTGCCAATTATATGGGCAGCCATATGGAATTGCTTAAAAAACTCACTTCCTGGTTGAGATTTTTTATTAATTTTCCATGATGCCTTAAGGTTACCCAGAGAGCATATATACCAAATATCATGCTTTTTTTGAGGCTATCTTTGCTGTGTTTTGAATCAGCTGCTAATTGTGTGGTCGTCCATTTTGAAATTCTTCAAAAACTCACTTCCTGGGGGTCATGTGATGCACGCAACTGTGTAGTCGCACTTGTTTCGTCTCCTTGCTGGGTCTACGTTAAACTATTGTTTGAGAGCACTACCTGCCGTGTGAATTAGTAACACTGCAGCGCTAAACTTCAGCATGTCTCTGGATAATTTTTTTGCACCTTCTAGAACGGCCAAAAGAAGGAAAGGAGGATGGAAAGGTAATGCTAACTCTAGCATACCTGCAGCTAGCCAAGATGACCAGGATGTGGCCAAGACTGATGACATAGAGGCTGGGGGCACAGTGAGTGATGATGAAGAAGCGATCACTCAGAAAGAAGACACAGTAGTGGAGCAGGTTACCAAGAATATTGCTGGACAAGAAACTAGATACCGTTCTTAAAACTGTAACTGCACTCTCAGATAAGTTCGACAACATGGCACAGAGGATGGCCACCGCTGAACAGTGCATTTCTGTTCTGGAGGATGCATCGGCAGAAAATGCTCCTAAGCTACATATTATGGAGAAAACTCTTAAGAGGGCCTTGGAAAGACTCGACAGCTTTGAGAATCAAAACAGGCGCCAGAATGTTCAGATTACAGGTTTGAAAGAAGGTGCGGAAGGTCAAGATCCGGTGACTTTTTT
Organism: Thalassophryne amazonica; assembly: GCF_902500255.1. NCBI lineage: Eukaryota > Metazoa > Chordata > Actinopteri > Batrachoidiformes > Batrachoididae > Thalassophryne > Thalassophryne amazonica. The sequence continues at coordinate 105,169,446 of NC_047111.1, read as the reverse complement.
TGAGGTGTGGATTCCAAAAGTCTTGGGACTGCAACTAACACTTGTGAAAATTGAAAGAGCCCATCAGACAGGACGTTCTATGGGGTGAAATGGCAGAGACAACCTGCGTGCAGGCCTTGTGAGGCTACACAACTACACTGACAAAAGATTCTTGACACGGCAAGAAACAAAGGAGAATTACAAGTGGATGGTCAGAGAGTCTCCTATCAAGATTTTTCTGCCGAAGTCATCAAAAAGAGGCAGGAGTCCGCAAGTGTCGATGACAGCTACATGAAGCCAGTATAAGGTATGCATTTGTGTACCCTGCAGTGATTAAGATTTTCAATCAGAATGGAACCACCACATCCCTCTCTGACATTGAAGAAATGAATGACTTTGTTAAGACAGTCGCTAGGTGACTGATATGACCCACGCACAGGATCCAGAGCACATGCGTGTCAACAAATGAACAGTGTGGTGAAGTTAACATGAGAACAGATGTTCACAGAACAATTCTTGTTGCTTTAATATACAATCTCAAGTGAGCATCTTTACATTATACGTAAAGATGCTAATTTGTCTTCACTAATGTTTCATTGCGGTGTAAAAATTTTGTTTATTATTATTATTATTATACTTACGGCAGTTAAATACTTAGGACTAGAGAGGGGAGAACTATTGGCATCTATTATTGAACACCCCCTCCCACCCTTCCCCCCATCTGCTGTACTCTAGATCTAGGGTATGACGAGTTTATTAGGGCCCGAGTAGGCAACGTCCTACGAGGACCCTATAGTAATTGCGCTGTTTATTATTATTATTATTATTATTATTTATTATTATTAGGGCCCGAGTAGGCAACGTCCTACGAGGACCCTATTGTAATTGCGCTGTTTATTATTATTAGGGCCCGAGTAGGCAACGTCCTACGAGGACCCTATTGTAATTGCGCTGTTTATTATTATTATTATTATTATTATTTATTATTATTATTATTAGGGCCCGAGTAGGCAGCGTCCTACGAGGACCCTATTGTAATTGCGCTGTTTATTATTATTATTATTATTATTATTATTAGGGCCCAAGTAGGCAACGTCCTACGAGGACCCTATTGTAATTGCGCTGTTTATTATTATTATTATTATTTATTATTATTATTAGGGCCCGAGTAGGCAACGTCCTACGAGGACCCTATTGTAATTGCGCTGTTTATTATTATTATTATTATTATTATTTATTATTATTATTATTATTATTCTCACTCTTGAAATCGAAATTTCAGCCTCTTCCCATGCTCAAAAACTCACCAAACTTTCCAAAGTCGTCCGGCCGGATCCGAAATTCGATATTTTGGGGGCCTCGCACATGTTCGCAGAAAAATCGGGAAATAGCGCCCCCTAGAAATTTTCAAAAACCCCTCCGCTTTGGGCTTTTTTCGTCGTAGCCTCACGAAATTCGGTACACATATTTACCATGCCAGGACGCACGAAAAAGTCTCTTACTGTCATGGTCAAATATCGACAGGAAGTCGGCCATTTTGATTTTAAGTTTCGATTTTGAGCAAATTTTTGCCATTTTTGGCCATTTCCACTACTTACATTTGAACGAACTCGTCCTAGGGATTTCATCCGATCGACTTCAAATTTGGTCAAAATCATCACAACACAATGGTGATCAAAAGTTATCAAAAGATTCTAATTAAGTCAAAAGGCGTGGCTGCTAGGGGTCGTCAAACTTTGGCGAGCTTTTCGGAGCACGCCATTTCACTTCGAAAGGCTGTCACGCCCACATACTTCATCGTAGATCCTTCAAACTTGCTGGACATGATGAGGGCTCCACCCTGAACGTCTACATATCTTAAGTTCCCACCTGCGCCATAGCGCCCCCCGGTGGTGGCGGGAAATGTCCTATTTTTACTTTAAGAGGTCCTGATGTCACATACTTAACCCAGTCAACTTCATTCCACTTTTAAAACATGCAGAACAAATTGGTGAATATAGGCGATAAACGCCATGAAGTTACGAGTAACGGCGTCCGTGTGGCGGCGTACCGAATATTGCCCATTCGCCATGAAATTACGTTCTTCCTTTTGACGGCTTTAATTTTGTCACATCATCATGAAATTTGATACACAGGTCGAGCACGACAACCTCTTACAATTCATAGGGGTGTTGCCCATGGGCGGGGCAAAATGCCTCAATAGCGCACCCTTGAAACTTTCAAAACCCCTCCCCATAGGGGTTTTTTTGGAGTAGGGAGATGAAAATTGGTACACATGTGTGACTTGCATAGACGTACAAAAACGTCTCTTGCACCATGGGTCTACTCCAAACAGGAAGTCAGCCATTTTGAATTTTCTTCTCATTTTGGCGTGATTTCCACGTTGTATTTGCACGTACTCCTCCTAGGGATTTTGTCCAATGCACTTCAAATTTCTTACAGATCACCCAGAGACGATACTGACCAAAAGTTATCAAAAGCTTTTCTGTATGTCCAAGGGTGTGGCCGCTATGGTGCCGCCATTTTGACCCTTCGCCATATGAACATTATACTTAAACAGGTACTGAAGTCACATATTTAACACCATCAACTTCCTTCCACTTCTAAAACATGCAGAACAACTTGGTGAACGTAGGCGATGATCGCCATGAAGTTATGAGTAACGGCATCCGTGTGGCGGCGTGCCGAATATTGCCCATTCGCCATGAAATTACGTTCTTCCTTTTGACGGCTTTAATTTTGTCATATCATCATGAAAATTGAAACACAGGTCAAGCACAACAACCTCTTACAATTCATAGGGGCATCGCCCGTGGGCGGGGCAAAATGCCTCAATAGCGCCCCCTTGAAACTTTCCAAAACCCCTCCCCATAGGGGTTTTTTTGGAGTAGGGAGATGAAAATTGGTACACATATGTGACTTGCATAGACGTACAAAAAAGTCTCTTGCACCATGAGTCTACTCCAAACAGGAAGTCGGCCATTTTACATTTTCTTCTCATTTTAAAATGATTTCCACATGTTGTATTTGAACGAACTCCTCCTAGGGATTTTGTCCAGTGCACTTCAAATTTCTTTGACAGCATCCAAAGATGATACTGACCAAAAGTTATCGAAAGCTTTTCTCTATGTTGAAGGGTGTGGCCGCTATGGTGCCGCCATTTTGACCCTTTGCCATGGAACATCAAGTCATGATAACTTCTTCATGCTTTGCCTGATTGACTTGAAACTTCACATGTATGATGACGGTTGGCCCCTGAACACACACAGCCCCTCTGTTTGTACACTGAGCGCCCCCTAGTGGATGAACAATCAACATGTCATAACTCCTTGATGCATTGTGTGATTTGTTTAAAATTTTAACTGTGTGATGAGTGGTTGCCCCTGCATGCACATGCCCACATGTGGTCACAAGGGCACCCACTGGCCTGGGTAGGTGGTTGCGTGGAACGAGGGCCCATATATGACTGCTTGCAGTCCTAGTTGTTATTATTATTCTCACTCTTGAAATCGAACTTTCGGCCTCTTCGCATGCTCAAAAACTCACCAAACTTTCCAAACTCGTCCGGCCGGATCCGAAATTCGATATTTTGGGGGCCTCGCACATGTTCGCAGAAAAATCGCGAAATAACGCCCCCTAGAATTTTTCAAAAACCCCTCCGCATTGGGCTTTTTTCGTCGTATCCTCACGAAATTCGGTACACATATTTACCATGCCAGGACGCACGAAAAAGTCTCTTGCTGTCATGGTCAAATATCGGCAGGAAGTTGGCCATTTTGATTTTAAGTTTCGATTTTGAGCAAATTTTTGCCATTTTTGGCCATTTCCACTACTTACATTTGAACAAACTCGTCCTAGGGATTTCATCCGATCGACTTCAAATTTGGTCAAAATCATCACAACACAATGCTGATCAAAAGTTATCAAAAGATTCTAATTAAGTCAAAAGGCGTGGCTGCTAGGGGTCGTCAAACTTTGGCGAGCTTTTCGGAGCACGCCATTTCACTTCGAACGGCTGTCACGCCCACATACTTCATCGTAGATCCTTCAAACTTGCTGGACATGATGAGGGCTCCGCCCTGAACGTCTGCATATCTTAAGTTCCCACCTGCGCCATAGCACCCCCCGGTGGTGGCGGGAAATGTCCTATTTTTACTTTAAGAGGTCCTGATGTCACATACTTAACCCAATCAACTTCATTCCACTTCTAAAACATGCAGAACAAATTGGTGAACTTAGGCGATGAACGCCGTGAAGTTATGAGTAACTGCGTCCGTGTGGCGGCGTGACGAATATTGCCCATTCGCCATGAAATTACGTTCTTCCTTTTGACGGCTTTAATTTTGTCACATCGTCATGAAAATTGATACACAGGTCGAGCACGACAACCTCTTACAATTCATAGGGGCTTCGCCCATGGGCGGGGCAAAATGCCTCAATAGCGCCCCCTTGAAACTTTCAAAAACCCCTCCCCATAGGGGTTTTTTTGGAGTAGGGAGATGAAAATTGGTACACATGTGTGACTTGCATAGGCGTACAAAAAAGTCTCTTGCACCATGGGTCTACTCCAAACAGGAAGTTGGCCATTTTGAATTTTCTTCTCATTTTGGCGTGATTTCCACATGTTGTATTTGAAGAACTCCTCCTAGGGATTTTGTCCAATGCACTTCAAATTTCTTCCACATCACCCACAGACGATACTGACCAAAAGTTATTGAAAGCTTTTCTTTATGTCGAAGGGTGTGGCCGCTATGGCGCCGCCATTTTGACCCTTTGCCATGGAACATTATACTTAAACAGGTACTGATTTCACATACTTAACACCATCAACTTCCTTCCACTTCTAAAACATGCAGAACAACTTGGTGAACATAGGCGATGATCGCCGTGAACTTACGAGTAACGTCTTCTGTGTGGTGGCGTACCGAATATCGCCCCTTCGCCATGAAATTACGTTCTTCCTTTTGGTGGCTTTAATTTTTGTTATATCATCATGAAAATTGATACACAGGTCAAGCATGACAACCTCCTACAATTCATAGGGGCCTCGCCCATGGGCGGGTCAAAGTGCCTCAATAGCGCCCCCTTGAAAATTTCAAAAACCCCTCCCCATAGGGTTTTTTTTGGAGTAGGGAGATGAAAATTGGTACACATGTGTGACTTGCATAGACGTACAAAAAAGTATTCTTGCACCATGAGTCTACTCCAAACAGGAAGTCGGCCATTTTGAATTTTCTTCTCATTTTGAAATGATTTCCACATGTTGTATTTGAACGAACTCCTCCTAGGGATTTTGTCCAGTGCACTTCAAATTTCTTTGACAACATCCAAAGATAATACTGACTAAAAATTATTGAAAGCTTTTCTCTATGTTGAAGGGTGTGGCCGCTATGGTGCCGCCATTTTGACCCTTTGCCATGGAACATCAAGTCATGATAACTCCTTCATGCTTTGCCTGATTGACTTGAAACTTCACATGTATGATGACGGTTGGCCCCTGAACACACCCAGCCCCTCTGTTTGTACACTGAGTGCCCCCTAGTGGATGAACAATCAACATGTCATAACTCCTTGATGCATTGTGTGTTTTTGTTTTTAAATTTTAACTGTGTGATGAGTAGTTGCCCCTACCTGCACATGCCCACATGCGGTCACAAGGGCACCCACTGGCCGCGGAACGAGGGCCCGTATGTGACTGCTTGTTTTTCTTTATTATTACTTTTATCTCTATGTTATAGCATCTTGTTTTGCTGTTACTTGGGTTAGTTCTTTGTTACAGGTTAGTCCAAGCTGTGTGTTTAGTTCTTGCTTGGAACCCTTTTGTTTGTTTACCAGCACAAAGACAAATAAAAGACTAGGCGTGCTTTACAGTAATTTTGTATGTTTGAATACAGTACATGGTAACTTTGAATATTTTTAATGAGCAAAGGTTCTAACAAACCAATTAAACATAAAGCTATCCTCAATAGTTTAAAAAGGACAAGACTCAAATAGTGTTTCTACAAGAAAAGCACCTCACTGACATACATAAAAATACATATAAAATACATAAAAATATTTAAGGGAGTGGGTTGGACAAGTATACTTTTCATCATATTCAACAAAGAAAAGGGGAGTAATAATATTAATACACAAGAAGCTTCCATTTACAGTTGTAGATGTATTTAAGGATACAGATGGTATCATTTTAATTAAGGGTAATCTTTATGGAGAGGAAATCTTGCTCTTTAACATAATACGGCCCAAATGTAAACGATGGAAGATTTCTTTGCAGTGCTTCTTAATCAAATTGCTGAGATGGACTGTCCAAATATACTCATAGGAGGTGACTTTAATTGCTCCTTGTATCCTGCTATGGACAGGTGTCCTCCCCAAAACACACAGTTTAAAATGCTAGGGCAGTTAAAAATATCTTAGAAGAGTTAAATTTGATAGATATTTGGAGGCACTTTAATCCTTCATTGACAAGTTACACTTTTCACTCTCTACCACACTCAACAGCATTGATTACATATTTTTGTCAGACCATCTGGTCCATTTAGTTGACAGATAGGGACTATTGCATTGTCTGATCATGCTCCTATTAGCTTGGCAATGCAACCACTTAGCCCTTTGGATCGTTTGGTTTCCTGGAGGTTGAATAGACTGTTGCTTTTTGTCAGGATTTGGACTTTGTGTGTGGGTTGGCTTGTTGCTTTTGTATCCGTCTCTTTGGCACTCTTTGTCTGCTTGTGTTTTCCCTGTCCTGCTTTCTCTTGCTCCCCTTCTTTTCTTGGTTCAGCATGGGGGGTGTTTCCCTCTGTGCTGGACACGCCCTGTCTCTGGAAGGTTCTCACACCTGTTCCTGATTATCTGCTCATCACCTGAGGCTTTATATACCGCACTGTGTGCCTGCGTTACTCGCCTGATTGTTGTGCCCTGTGCCTCTTTCTAGCTCTGTTCCTTGTGTTTCTTGCCTGACTGCCTCATCGTGTTTTTGACTGCTTGCCTGTGTATTTGGACCTCGTACCTGCCTGATGATTGTGTTACTGTTGCTCTTTTTGGACTGCCTCTTTGTGTACCGACCCCTGCTTACGAATCAAGTAAACGCCTCAATTGTACAGAGCTGTTCATCCGCGTCAGGCCAACGATGGACGCAGCAGACGTGTACCCTGAAGCTGTTCAGCGGGCGGTACGCCACCACAGCCGGCGGCTTGCGCAGCAAGAGGACCAGCTAGCTGCCCTGAGCTCTGGAGTCAGTGAGCTAGCCAAACGCCAAGACGCTTTCATGGCCTCTGTGAGCTCACAGATGGAGCAACTACTGAACACACTAAAACATGAGGTTCCAACCGGTACGGTTGCCGCTACGCCGCCGCCTCCGGGACCATTGACTGACCCACCGGCTACCATTCCTGCCCCTGCGGTATGTACCCAACTCTCTCGACCCGAGCATTTTTCCGGTGAGTCCGGGGATGTTCGACCTTTTATCACTCAGTGCGAGCTGCACTTTGAACTGATGGCATCAATGTTTCCGTCTGATCGAGCTAAGATCACATTCATGATAGCTCACCTTTCCGGTCGGGTGGCTACATGGGCAACAGCCGAGTGGGGCCGCGATGCGCCATCTTGCTACTCCCTTTCGGCATTCACCTACTCCCTGCAGCAGGTTTTTCAGCACGCCTCTCCTGGCCGTGAAGCAGCTCGTGCTTTGATGAGGTTAAGGCAAGGAAATCGTCGTGTGGCCGATTACGCCATTGACTTTCGAATTCTGGCTGCCAAAAGTGAGTGGAATCCCGCGGCGCTCCAAGACGTCTTCTTCCGGGGCCTGAGTGACGTCATACAAGATCAGTTGGTGTCTGTGGATCTGCCTGAAACTCTCGACGAGCTAATTGCACTGGCTATCCGGACTGATCTCCGTCTGTCCGAGCGTCCGCGACGGGACACCCATCATCCACCTCCCCGGCATGTCTTTCCATCGGACCGTGCCTCGTCCAGTCACTTGAGAAGCTTCGCCACGGCTGGTTCGGCTGAAGAGCCCATGCAGGTGGGGAGAGCCCGCCTCTCTACCGAAGAACGTGAGCGACGCCGTGTGGAAGGACTTTGTTATTACTGTGGACAACCGGGTCATGTAATTACTGTCTGTCCTGTGAGGGTTGCGCCAGGGCGGCCGAAAGCGGTATTACGGGTGAGTCAGAGCTCAGTAAATCCTGTTTCCAGGAACATTTTATTAGCTACTTTCACATCTGAATTGACTACATTAACCAGCCCTGTGTTCATTGATTCTGGAGCCGATTCTAATTTCATGTTGTCCTCTTTTGCCAAGTCCCTCCGCCTTAAATTATATCGGCTCACACGGCCCCTGGTGGTCCACGCTGTGGATGGCAGTGACTTGGGCCAAATTACTTTTCGCACCCAGTCAGTTCGCATGACTATGACAGGAAATCATTCTGAACTAATCAGTTTTCATATTTTTGATAAGATGACTCACTCAGTAATTCTGGGGCATCCCTGGCTACAACGCCATAAACCCAGTCTTGATTGGGGCCTGGGAAAAGTGGAGTCCTGGGGACCTACTTGTAACAATACTTGCCTGATTAAGCCTGTTGACAGTTCTGGTGTAAATACGTCTGATCTAGAGGGGGTCCATTCCTGTTATCATGATCTTGCGGAGGTGTTCAACAAAGCCAAAGCTACGTCCCTTCCACCCCATCGTGAATATGACTGCGCCATAGACCTCCTCCCGGGGGCAACACCCCCCCGAGTTAAATTATTTTCGCTCTTGGGTCCAGAGCGTTTAGCCATGAATACCTACACTCAACAAAAATATAAACGCAACACTTTTGGTTTTGCTCCCATTTTGTATGAGATGAACTCAAAGATCTAAAACTTTTTCCACATACACAATATCACCATTTCCCTCAAATATTGTTCACAAACCAGTCTAAATCTGTGATAGTGAGCACTTCTCCTTTGCTGAGATAATCCATCCCACCTCACAGGTGTGCCATATCAAGATGCTGATTAGACACCATGATTAGTGCACAGGTGTGCCTTAGACTGCCCTCAATTTATTTCACGGTTCTGGTGGGAATTCTGCCATCTTCTCGGGGTCTCGGCCAGCCTCACATCTGGTTATCACCCACAAGCTAACGGTCAAGCTGAGCGCCTTAATCAGGAGTTGGAAAAGGGGTTGCGGATCCTGGCTTCCCACCATCCCACCACATCGTCTGCTCAGCTTCCATAGATTGAACTACCTCACAACAGTTTGCCTACTTCTGCCTCCAGTTTCTCTCCATTCCATGTAGTGTTTGGTCATCAGCATTCTCTTTTTCCCTCCACATGTCTGCGCTCCCCAATTCCTTCTGCTTTGGAACTCATTTTGCGGTGCTGGTGGACCTGGAAGCGGGCCCGGAAAGCTCCGTTGCATTCCTCATGGGCCTATAAGACCGCTGCAGACCGTAAACGGTCGGTGGCACCCTCCTACGCCCCGGGTCAGCGGGTTTGGCTGTCCACTCGGCACCTGTCGTTGCGTGGTATGCCACGCAAAATGGCTCCCAGGTTCGTGGCTCCATTCTCCATTACCAAAGTCATTAACCCTGTTTCTGTTCGTCTCCGTCTCCCTAGGTCCATGAAAGTTCATCCTACGTTTCATGTCAGCCAATTGAAGCCCGTTCTGTCCAGCCCGTTGTGCCCCCCTGCCGGTCCCCTGCCGTCCGCCCAGTTCGTGCGTGGGGGTCCTGTCTTTTCGGTGCGGCGCCTTCTCGCTTCCCATCGCGGGATTCAGTATTTGGTGGATTGGGAGGGCTAAGGCCCTGAGGAGTGGTCCTGGGTTCCCTCCCGTTTTGTCCTGGACCCCGGTCTTGTTCGTGCTTTTCATGCTGCTCATCCTGCTGCTCCTGGGCTGTCGGGGGTCGGCCCTTGAGGGGGGGGTTCTGTCAGGATTTGGACTTTGTGTGTGGGTTGGCTTGTTGCTTTTGTATCCGTCTCTTTGGCACTGCTTGTCTGCTTTCTCAATTGTACAGAGCTGTTCATCCGCGTCCTGCAATTGTGTCCAACCTGCTTTCCCAGTAGATCCTGATACTTTTAAATGAAGACTTTGTCAAAGTACTTGAAGAACATACAGATTTTTAACTTAAATGATAACGATAATGCTGACCCTAGAATCATGGGATGCCTGTAAAGCATATATGCGTGGGATAATAATATCATATTCTAGCGGTAACAAGAAGGAGCGATTAGTAACAAACTAATATTGAAAACAAAATAAAAAAACTTGAAGAGGAATATTTGCATCTAAATCAGGTCAGGTTCTAGGGGAAATAAAATTAGCTAGAGCTTCGCTTTCTGACATAATAACAAAGAAAGCTGAAAAAGATATGCTACTTGCACAACAGAGGCTTTTTCAGTTTGATAATAAATCAAATAAACTTTTGGCAAGATTGGCAAAGACCTCTTTGGAGAGCAGCTGTATACCGGCAATACAAGATGAAATTGGCAATCGTTATATGGATATAAGCATATAAATAAATGTTTTAGACAATTTTATGAAAAACCATATACCTCTGAAGTCAACAATGATGTATTAATAGGGTGTTTTTTGAGCAGCTTAAACATACCTCAGATATCACCAGAACAAATAAATTCATTAGAAGGACCTATAACAACACTATAAATTGAAAAGGCCATTTCATCTCTTCAATCAGATGAATATCAAGGTGCTGAGGGATTTTATAAAATTTTAAAAGGAAAAATTTGTAAACTTTTACAACGTGTTTTCAATACTTCCTTTGAACATTCTAAACTACCAGATTCTATGTACATTGCAAACATTATTGTTATCCCAAAAAAGATAAAGACCCAGAACAGTGTTTTTCATAACGACCAATTGGTTTACTGTGAGTAGACATGAAGATTTTAGCTAAGATATTAGTCACTAGATTGGAAAAGGTTGTGCTTGACATAATTAATATGGACCAAACCGGCTTTATAAAGGGGCGATTGTCATCGAACAAGACTAGATGCCTTATCAATATTATCTAACATCTTAATCATACTCAAATACCAGGAATCGTCTCAATGGATGCCGAAAAGGCCTTTGATCGCATTGAACTGGAATATATGTTTGAAGTATTAAAGTTTTGGATTTAAAGAAATATTATAAATTGGGTAAAATTTCTATACAAAAAGCCTATGACATATTCTGACAAATGGCCTGCTGTCTGCACCTTTCAGACTGGGAAGAGGAACGGCCCAAGTGAGTCCACTTTCTCCTCTGCTGTTCAATTTGGCTATAGAGCCACTTGCAATAGCAATTAGGCAAAATGAGGATATCAAGGGAATATTGATAGGGACAAAACAGCATAAAATGTTATTATATGCTGATGACATTCTTTTGACTTTGATAGATCCTGTAAAATCCATTCTGGCTCTAATCGACTGTATCAACAAATTTGGGCAGATATCCGGGTACAAGGTAAATTATGGAAAATCAGAAATAATGCCTTTAACTGCTAGGACCAGGGAGAACCAACTGTTGTTAAACCATTTCGATGGGCTTCGTCTGGATTAAAGTACCTAGGAATACATATTACACCCAAAACTAGTCAGCTATATTCTGTAAACATTACTCCACACAGCTTCCAACACCAACGGATCTGAAGAACACCGGAGCCGCCAAGCCCTGCGCCCCAGGTGGCCACTGTCTTCAGCAGTCAGACCCAGTACTGCTGGCAGAGAACAGAAACAGTTTGATGAGTGTGAGTACGCACACTCAGTAATCCCACAGTCTGTGTTCAGTAAGGAGGGAGCACCTCCACCTCCAATCACACACTCGTGCAGCTCCTGAGACAACCACTTATCTGGGTGGGGTGGGAGGCGAAGCTGTCGCAGTCCACACCAAACGCCAACACAGGAGACAAGGAATCTGTCACAGGAAAACGGCTGCAAAAGAGATCAGACTATTGTTCGGTTTAGATTCAGCAGAGAAAATTACCTGTATGGTAGATGATTTCTCGGCGAGGAGGTGGAGTTGCAGTCCGGCCTTTATGGTGATGGTGATGGGTTGAATGAGTGACAGGTGGTGCTGATGAAGAGCGACAGCTGTCACTCCCAGTGGCTCCGGCGCCCTCTCGTACTTGAAGCCCACACTCCAAGCAGGGCGCCATCTGGTGGTGGTGGGCCAGCAGTACCTCCTCTTCAGCGGCCCACACAGCAGGACCCCCCCCTCAACGGGCGCCTCCTGGCGCCTGACCAGGCTTGTCCGGGTGCCGCCGGTAGAAGTCGGCCAGGAGGGCCGGGTCCAAGATGAAGCTCCTCTTCACCCAGGAGCGTTCTTTGGGTCCATACCCCTCCCAGTCCACCTGATACTGGAACCCCCGGCCAACGGACATCCAGGAGCCGGCGCACGGTCCAAGCCGGCTCCCCGTCGATAATCCGGGCAGGAGGCGGTGCCGGTCCGGGGGTACAGAGGGGTGAAGTATGGTGAGGTTTGATGCACGACACATGGAAGACAGGATGGATCCGCAGTGAAGCCGGCAGCTTCAGCTTCACCGCGGCAGGACTGAGGACTTTGAGGATTGTAAATGGTCCGATGAAGCGGTCCTTCAGTTTCTGAGACTCGACCTGGAGTGGTATGTCCTTGGTCGAAAGCCACACCTCCTGCCCGGGCTGGTATGCAGGGGCCAGGGAACGCCGGCGGTCTGCATGGGCCTTGCCCTCGTCCGGGCCTTCAACAGGGCAGAACGGGTGGTCGCCACACCCGGGCAGCACCTCCTGAGGTGGGCCTGGACCGAGGGCACACCGACCTCTCCCTCCACAAGTGGAAACAATGGGGGCTGGTACCCCCAAACACACCTCAAACGGGGAGAGGCCGGTGGCTGACGACACTTGGCTGTTGTGGGCGTACTCGATCCAGGCCAGATGGGTGCTCCAGGCCGTCGGGTGCGCGGCGGTAACACAACGGAGGGTCTGCTCCAGCTCCTGGTTCGCCCGCTCTGCCTGTCCATTCGTCTGAGGATGGTACCCGGACGAGAGACTCACGGTGGCCCCCGTTCCCTGCAGAAACTCCTCCAGACCTGAGAGGAGAACTGAGGCCACGGTCTGAAACGATGTCCGCTGGTATCCCATGCAGACGCACGACGTGGTGGACCAGGAGGTCTGCTGTCTCCTGGGCCGTTGGGAGCTTCGGGAGGGCCATGAAGTGGGCCGCCTTGGAGAACCGGTCCACTATCGTGAGGATGGTGGTGTTGCCCTGGGACGGCGGGAGGCCCGTGACAAAGTCCAGGCCGATGTGGGACCAGGGGCGGTGAGGTACCGGTAGTGGCTGGAGGAGTCCTGAAGTCCTCTTATGGTCAGCCTTGCCCCTGGCACAGGTGGTACAGGCCTGGACGTAGTCCCGGATGTCGGCCTCCATAGACGCCCACCAGAAGCGCTGCTGGACCACTGCCATGGTTCTGCGCACCCCGGGATGACAGGAGAGCTTGGAACCATGACAGAAGTCCAAAACCGCAGCTCTGGCCTCTGGTGGGATGTACAGCTTGTCCTTTGGGCCGGTCCCCGGGTCCGGGTTCTGTGTCAGGGCCTCCCGGACGGTCTTCTCCACGTCCCAGGTGAGAGTGGCCACGACAGTGGACTCGGGGATGATGGTCTCTATGGCACTCTCTCTGTATGTGCTCGGTTGAGCTGCAGAGAAAACACTCTCCACGGATCAGCCTCCTTTGTCTCTGATCTGATCGCTTTTTGGCCCTGCTCGTTTCCATAGCAACGTCAGCAGGGGGAGCTGTCGTCACGTGGAGAGCCCTGGCTGTGGAGCGTCGGGAAGTCGGCTCCCTTTCGGACCCGGGAGGAAGAGGGACGGCTTGTGCCTGACCACGCCCTTCGTTCTCGCTCCGTCGTGTGTCTGTTATCGGTTGTCTAACCGTATAACCAGGTCGATAAGCCCGTCTAAATCCCGTGGCGCGTCCTTCACCACCAGGTGCTCCTTAAGGACCGAGACAGTCCGTTTACAAAGGCGGCGCGGAGCGCAACAGCATTCCAGCCGGCTTGCGCTGCCGCGATGCGGAAGTCGACTGCATACTTCGCTGCGCTCCGACACCCCTGTCTTAGCGACAGCAGCATGCTTGAAGCGGTCTCGCCTCTATGAGGGTGGTCGAACATCTGTCGGAACTCCCTCACAAACTCAGTGTAAATCATTAGGAGCCGTGAATTCTGCTCCCAGAGCGCCGTAGCCCAGGCGCGTGCCTCTCCTCGAAGCAAATTTATAACGTAAGCCACCCGGCTAGCGTCTGACGCGTACATGACGGGACGCTGTGAAAAGACGAGCGAGCACTGCATCAAGAAGTCCGCGCACGTCTCCACACAGCCTCCGTACGGCTCCGGAGGGCTTATGTATGCTTCAGGGGAAGGTGGGGGGGTTCATTGAACGACCAGTGGAATGTCTGTCTCTGGCATTCGGTCAGCAGGAGGAGGTGCTGCAGCAGCACCCTGAGCATGCGCTTCCACCTGGGCAGTGAGAGCCTCCATCCTTCGATTGAGAACAATGCTCTGCTCGGTAACTAAGTCCAACCGAGCAGTAAAGGCGGTTAAGATGTGCTGCAGCTCACCTAACACGCCTCCTGCTGGCGCCTGTGCAACTTGCTCTTCCATTGGCTGTTCAAGCGATGGTTGACGCCCCTCGGGATCCATGACGCTGGCCGAGAAATCCTGTTGTGAAGGTGTCGTGACACAGACCCACAACAGGGGGGCGTTAATGAACGGACAATGGATAAGCCAAAAAGTAACAATTTAATGTTGTGAAGCGCACAACGAAGTACAGACAATAACAATATTGCGGAATGTCAATCATACACAAGGTGGCGTGTGGCAGGCTCGAAGATAGAAGACATCTGGTGATAGAAGAGCCGGAACCCACACAGCTTCCACCACCAACGGATCTGAAGAACACCGGAGCCGCCAAGCCCTGCGCCCCAGGTGGCCACTGTCTTCAGCAGTCAGACCCGGTACTGCTGGCAGAGAACAGAAACAGTTCTGGATGAGTGTGAGTTCGCACACTCAGTAATCCCACAGTCTGTGTTCAGTAAGGAGGGAGCACCTCCACCTCCAATCACACACTCATGCAGCTCCTGAGACAACCACTTATCTGGGTGGGGTGGGAGGTGAAGCCGTCGCAGTCCACACCAAACGCCAACACAGCAGACAAGGAATCCGTCACAGGAAAACGGCTGCAAAAGAGATCAGACTATTGTTCGGTTTAGATTCAGCAGAGAAAATTACCTGTATGGTAGATGATTTCTCGGCGAGGAGGTGGAGTTGCAGTCCGGCCTTTATGGTGATGGGTTGAATGAGTGACAGCTGGTGCTGATGAAGAGCGACAGCTGTCACTCCCAGTGGCTCCGGCACCCTCTCGTGCTTGAAGCCCGCACTCCAAGCAGGGCGCCATCTGGTGGTGGTGGGCCAGCAGTACCTCCTCTTCAGCGGCCCACACAACACTACTCACAGATGTAAAATGCCATGGCTTGAGATTGAGGAAAACGTTTGTCGACCCTATCGTCCCATAAACTTATTAGATAAACAAAATAGGGAATTGTCACTTGCTATCAAGGACCACTTTTTGAATACCATTGGGGCATGGGGCATCCTGAGAAAAATGTTTGGTCAGACTAAGAAATTGTCTTCATTGACAACTTTGGTTGACAACCCAGACTTGATGCTGCCATCAAGTCTGGGTTGTCAACCAAAGGGCTGGTCCAATCTTAAATCATGGCAAGAAGCTGGCAACGGGAGAATGCATGATTTATGGGACAAGTGGAAATGTAAGACCTTTGAGGATTTAAGGGGACAATATAACATTAATTCTAAGGATTTTTATAAATATCTTCAGATAAGCCATTATATCAAGACAAAATTGGAATTGTTGGAGTTTCCAGGGGATTGTTTTTTACTTGAAAAAAAATATTTTGGACTGTCATAAAAGTGGGCAATTTGTGTCAAGATTTTATTCCGAGCTGCAAATTTTAAAGAAGGATCGACTAGAAAAACTGCATTCAACCTGGAATACAAAACATAACACAATAATCGACTTAGAATCATAGGAGGAAATCTTGCTGCTGCCTTCTAAAATATCTATATGCCACACATATAAAGAAATGCAATACAATATTTTGCATAATGTATATATACCTCCCAGCATATACTGGAAATACACATGGGGAATATCACCAATTTGTTCTAAATGCAGGTTAGCTACAGGGACAAGATGTCATTGCTTGTGGGAGTGTAAAACTATTGGGGTATTTTGGCAGGCTGTATGCAGGTACATTAGTTTAGTAATGGGAAACACACTCCATCCCAGCCCTTTGCTTTGTCTTCTAGTGCTCATATCTGAGGACCTCAACCCTTAGGTAAATAATACAATTCTTGTTGATGCTGTTGATAATGGTAAAATGGGTCCCCTTCTGTGCAGACATGGAAAAATTTAATTTCAGAAGTTATAGGCCTAGAAAAAATCAGGTATTGCCTTGCTGGAAAATTTCAAGTTTTTAAGAACTTGGAAAAATTGTTAGACTGTCTTAAAGTTAAAATGACCATATTGTAAACTAGGAGGATGCACAACTCTTTCTTTGTTTCATTCATATTTGCTGTAAATTACTCATGCTTGATCTTGTGCTATAATTTGTAATTGTGCTGTGTTGGTGTTTTTATTAATTTTTTGATGCTTTTGTTTTGTGACTCTTTGTATACATAATGAAAATGTTCAATAAAAAAAATATTTAAAAAAAACTTACTTCCTGTTTGATTTTTTTTGGGGGGGGGGGGGACCCCTTCTAGGATGTCTTAGGATCACTCAAGGGACACATGTACCAAATGTCACACTTCTATCCACTGCGTAACGATTTTTCACATAGGTTTCACTACTATAAAGAGATAGAGTATATATTTCATGTGTTTGTGGCTTTTGTGTGGTTAAAGCTGAGAAATCAGTCTTTTGACTTGAAAAAACTGGAAACCTACACAATATCCCATGTTGTGAGATGAAAAAAAGTGTCAGTTTAGTTTTTGGCAAAGGTTAAAGGGACATTTTTACAAGGTATATTTCAAAAGACAAATATTTATGTTGGCAACAGGTGGCCAGGTTGCAACATGTTTTTTTTTGTTCAGTGTCTATATTGTTGTTGACCTGTGTATTTTTTTGGGTGGACACACAAAAATGAAAGCCAAATGTATCCAAAAGAACAGGAACACAAGGTCCTGTGATGAATGATGCCCACACAGGTGAAAATAAGCTAAATTTAAAAAACAAATTAAAATTTGCAGAGCAATACCTGGTAAAATGTTATTCTTGTAATTACCACCAGATGTCAGGCTTTTACAATCTTTATGTGATAAAGTGGCCTTGGAACAAAATTTCATCAATCACAAGTATATTAAAAAAGAGAGGTAGAAGCAAGCGCTGGTAAAATATTGCTCTAGTAATTACCACAAGATTTAACTATATTATAATCTTTGTACAGGTTGACTTGGCATGAAGCAAAAATTTTATCCATAAAATAAAAGACTGCATATAATAGTAACATCTGTTGAAGAACACTGCATCCCTCCATTCATTTTTACTCAAGGCCACAAAATATGGCCTTCCGAAGGTCTGTCTGTGCTCAGCATAAGTCCATTCCTATCACTGCCAGGGTCTTCAAATTCACAGGGAACATTCTTGGGCCACAGACCTTGGACAAGTTCAAAGATGGCTAACCACATTCTGTTTCCTATTTTTAAGCTCATATGGTGGATAGCATGAATCATGCAAATGTGCTTTTTTTCCTAAGGGGAGGGGGCGGGATTCTGGGAAGGACACAGTGACAGTCAATCAGAGTAGAGAGGCACCATGACATCACTGGTTTGTCTCTCTCTCTCTCTGGCTGCTAGTCCAACATGGCGGAATCTGCTCTGAAACTGCTGTATTTCTGTGTAAATAACATGTTTCTCATATAGTATGTAAAAGCTAGCAAGAAATAAACACTCTAAAACCAATAACACTGTTTTTGGAACCTGATAACATCTCTGGAGTGATTTCATAAAACTGAAAATGCTGTTTTAGGAACCTGATAAGTCCTCTGGAGTGGTTTACAAGACATAAAACCGAAACGGAGTGGCTATACGCCCAACCGTTGGGTCAGTAAAGTAAATACGTGAGCATATACGCCCAACCACAATTGACCAATGAGCGCGCTTGTAAGCTCACTTCCAGTTTCAACGCGAGAGGGGAAAAAAGGCGGATATTTTCTCGCCGGCTGCGGGAGGGTTCGCAGCCCGCAAAGGAGCTGTGATCTAAAGTGGTTCTGTTCGGCTCATCACACCCAGGGAACAGTGTCAAACTAACACCATCTTACAGCCAACAAGCAACATTTTGTTCAAAAAGTGTTTAGTCGTTAACAGGCTTCCGTTCAAAATGCTTATGAAGTTTGTCTGTTTTCATCCATTGCGGTGTTTTCGCAGTAATTAAATATGGCGCCATTAAATGTGTAAAACATACGCCGCAATAAAAAACGTAGTTTAGATGCACAAAACGTGTCAAATACACGATCATGGTTGGGCGAATAAGATAAGGCATTATATTTATCTGCCCAACGGTTGTGCATGTAACGTTCAATGTATGACTTATCTGCCCAAAGGTTGGGCGAATAAAGTAAGACATTATATTTATCTGCCCAACAGTTGGGCGTATAGCCTTTGCCAAACTGAAAATGCTGTTTTTGGAACCTGATAAGGCCTCTGGAGTGATTTACAAGACATCCTGCTGACATCAGTGTGCATGCATAGGTCAAAGGTAACTTCCACTCTTTTCAAAAGCTTATGTATGAGCACACGCACGCCCTCCTGCAGACACCGTTAAAAGGTTAAAAAAAAATTTTATGATTGAGTTTAGGCAGCATGGTGGCTTAGTGGTTAGCACTGTTGCCTCACAGCGAGAAGGTCATGGGTTCAATTCCCATGGCCTTTCTGTGTGGAGTTTGCATGTTCTCCCCGTGTTTGCGTGGGTTTCCTCCAGGTGCTCCGGTTTCCTCCCACATCCAAAGACATGCGGTTTAGGTGGATTGGAATCTTTAAAAAAAATTGTCCGTAGGTGTGTGTGGGTGTGTCTGTGTTTGTCTATTTGTGGCCCTGCGACAGACTGGCGTCCTGTCCTTGGTGTACCCCGCCTCGTGCTCTATGACTGCTGGTATAGGCTCCAGCCCCCCACGACCCTTAATTGGACTAAGCGGTAGAAGATGAATGAATGATTGAGTTTATTTTGCAACATCAGTGTAAACATACAGAGGTGAATACAGTGCCCATCAGAAGTATTGGAACACTTGGTATTTCACATTTTAATTTGTTTATGCAATTTCAAATACAAAAAAAAACAAAAAACACACTTACTCATCACTCATCTTCAACCGCTTATCCGAGATCGGGTCACGGGGGCAACAGCTCTAGCAGGGGACCCCAGACTTCCCTCTCCCGTGCCACATTGACCACCTCAGACTGGGGGATCCCAAGGCGTTCCCAGGCCAGTGTGGAGAAATTTTATAAAATTATCTTCCTTAAACTCAAATTGAAAGCAAATCTTCACAACCTGATCTAAATTAATTCAACATATAAAAGCCAATGCTTTGGTGTAATACCTCAGGGATGAAAAATGTCTGCTTTTTGGCGGATTTCGACTTTTTTTTGCCAGTTGCCTGGGTAATTTTTTAGATCAGTATTATTTAGCAGCAAGTGTTAAGTGTAGCCTGGAGTGGCTCAAAAGAGCCAAGTACTGCGGGTCTCCTCCCCTACTGTGATTGGTTGAGAGCTCTGAGCTCTGATTGGTGCATAACTTATGACGTCAGGGACTTAACCCCCTTTGAGCACGTGGTCCTTTGCATGTTTTTGATGTACAAAACAAATCCCTTTTGGAAATTTGGGCTTTACAGGAGTCAAATCATCGACAGCAACATCCTCCAACAAGGAGGCCTCCATGTTTTTCTGCTTGGTCACGTTGTCTCATGTTCGTGGCGTAGCCTGCTTCCAGCGTAGGCGAGCCACTCCAGGCTATTTGTGGCATTGCAAGGGGTGACCAGTGGGAATTCCCACCATACCAGATTACAAAATGGCCGCCGAATGCAGGCGTAATGTGCATCGCCTAAGCCAGAAGCAGGCTAGCATTAAGTGCTGTGCTTTTTGATCAGGCAGGTTTTGGGCAGCTTCGGGCCCTTGAAGCAAAGCTTGTTTTATTTTGCTTTATTTTAACTTTTCCCTGCTAAACCCTAAAGAGCATATATCTGTGAGTAATATTTGTCTTTTTATGTTAAACTGACCTGTTATGGTCTTCTAAAACAGTTGATAGATGTACACTCAACAAAAATATAAACGCAACACTTTTGGTTTTGCTCCCATTTTGTATGAGATGAACTCAAAGATCTAAAACTTTTTCCACATACACATTATCACCATTTCCCTCAAATATTGTTCACAAACCAGTCTAAATCTGTGATAGTGAGCACTTCTCCTTTGCTGAGATAATCCATCCCACCTCACAGGTGTGCCATATCAAGATGCTGATTAGACACCATGATTAGTGCACAGGTGTGCCTTAGACTGCCCACAATAAAAGGCCACTCTGAAAAGTGCAGTTTTATCACACAGCACAATGCCACAGATGTCGCAAGATTTGAGGGAGCGTGCAATTGGCATGCTGACAGCGGGAATGTCAACCAGAGCTGTTGCTCGCGTATTGAATGTTCATTTCTCTACCATAAGCCGTCTCCAAAGGCGTTTCAGAGAATTTGGCAGTACATCCAACCAGCCTCACAACCGCAGACCACGTATAACCACACCAGCCCAGGACCTCCACATCCAGCATGTTCACTTCCAAGATCGTCGGAGACCAGCCACTCGGACAGCTGCTGAAACAATCGGTTTGCATAACCACAAATTTCTGCACAAACTGTCAGAAACCGTCTCAGGGAAGCTCATCTGCATGCTCGTCGTCCTCATCGGGGTCTCGACCTGACTCCAGTTCGTCGTCGTAACCGACTTGAGTTGGCAAATGATCACATTCGCTGGTGTTTGGCACGTTGGAGAGGTGTTCTCTTCACGGATGATGCGAAGGAGATGTGTTGCACTGCATGAGGCAAATGGTGGTCACACTAGATACTGACTGGTATCCCCCCCCAATAAAACAAAACCACCTTTCAGAGTGGCCTTTTATTGTGGGCAGTCTAAGGCACACCTGTGCACTAATCATGGTGTCTAATCAGCATCTTGATATGGCACACCTGTGAGGTGGGATGGATTATCTCAGCAAAGGAGAAGTGCTCACTATCACAGATTTAGACTGGTTGTGAACAATATTTGAGGGAAATGGTGATAATGTGTATGTAGAAAAGTTTTAGATCTTTGAGTTCATCTCATACAAAATGGGAGCAAAACCAAAAGTGTTGCATTTATATTTTTGTTGAGTATATTTTATAACTTAAAAACGGGAGCGATGCTAACATGTTAGCATGTCTATGGCATTTTCAATGTTAAAGTTAGCATTAAGCTGTTCGCATCTCAGTACGTTTGTGTGCATTTGTTTTCTGTGTAACAATTAATGGCTCAGCATTTGTTGTAAAAGAGTCAAATGTATTACAAATTGTAATATTTTTAAATTTATTTTTATTTATATATTAATAGTAATACGGGCAAAGTGACACGCAACAGCGACAAGCTTGCTCATGGTACAATGTGGCCCAAATAGGAAGTGCTAAATTCTCAATCCACAGTGAAACAGGAAATGTCAAAAACCACCCTGCTCAGAGTGCCAGTGAGTGCCGTGTCAATGTTTATAATGCTCATGTAAGTTTCTTAAATATTTATTACAGCCACTCGTAAAACTTCAGTTATCTTCATAATTTTATTACTGGTAAATTTTAGAATGAATTTAGATGAGATATACTCATTCTCTCACAGGAATATATCACAATTATCTGGGAACTACTTTTTGCGCAGGAATTCATCAAGCATGTTGGCCGCGGGCGTGTAGTAACACAGAGTACCCAGAGACTGGAAAGTTGTTTGGCCATAAAGAAAGCATCCACTTTTAGCTTGTCATAAGCTAAGCTAGTGGCGCTCGTGACTGTGGTAAAATACTTCCTGGATCAACACTTACTGGATTGACAGACGAGATCCCATGGAATCTCGCAGGAAGTTATTGGTAAGCTCACACTCAAACAGGAAGTGCCAATTTTTCAGTCACAGTGAAACAGGAAATGTCAAATGTTGAACACTTCCTGGCATGGATGGAGCTAGAGCAGAGGCCAGAGTTTCACTCACTGATCTCTATATAATACTGGATCGCTCACTGGCCAATATTTCTGAAGCAAATCGACCGCCATATTACCACTCCGGTGTCCCGCTCCTGAACGCTCTTGTCTATTGATCTTTAAATGAGGCGCACACAACTGTATTCTTTGTAGTTTTGTTAAAAAATACCTTCATGTGCAGCTATAAACTGGGAAAATCACCAGTTCAAAGGTCGTGGACGAACATTTTACCTGTGAGTACGATTGAAATGGAAAGTAATGAACAATAATTTGAAGAGTTCTATCCCTTTTTCCAGCATATAGGCAAAGATAATAACAATAATAAGCGGCTTATTAACTCAACATGTGGAGCCTGTCAGGTTTGCTTAGCAGGGATGGTTGGAGACAAATGCAGGACTCAACACAGTAGCTCAAGTTCAAAAAAGCGTTTACTGAATTAGTGGGCTTCGGTACACAAAGAGGCAGTCCAAAAACAGCAAACAGATCCAAATTATCAGGCAAGTAGCGTGGTCGAGAAAAACAGGGAGAAGGTCAAAACACACATGGAAGCAGGACAAGAATTATACAAGAACAGAGCTCGAAGTGGTGGCACAAGGCACAACGATCAGGCAAACAACAGTGCAACCAGAGAAGCTTATGTACACCAAGTAGTGAGCTACATATTGGGAACACCTGTGGAAAGAACCGGAACAGGGTGTGGCCTAGACAGAGTGTGACACCCCCCCACCAAGCACAAAGCGAGACAGACAAGAGAAATAGGGAAAAGGGAGCCCAAGCAGGAAACACCCAGCAAGAGAAGTCACCACTACCGCACAAACCAAGCCATCCCCAAAATAGACTATGATGCAAGAACTACACAGAAAAGCACAGAAACCAAGACATTACCGAAAACCGGATAACACACCCAATACATGACAGAGCCACATGTTGTGTTTTGTGTTGGACAAACTATTTTGAGACGTTTATTAGATCTACTTGTGCATAGTTTTAAAGCTTTAGACATTGTTGCAACGAGCTTTACTACTTATATTTGGCTGAAGCTCATAAAGCTCTGTGTAATAAATGTTGTCATTGCAGGGAAAACTAACTCTCCTGTAGCTACTTACAGTAAGTGGTGTTTATTATTTTAGTGCAACTATTGAAAAAAAATCCACTATTTCTGTAATATCCATCATGATTTTTTTTTTATCCATCCACTTTTGTTCATGATATGGTACCAATACACACACACACAAATAAATAAATAAATAAATGTTTTATGGTGATTCCACAAAACTTTTATAAACTTTGATTAAAGAATGATCATTTTTAGAATTGAGTATTTGTCCCAGTGAGATATGCGTAAGTGAGAAGGGAAGAAAGTGTCAAAGTAATAAAAGAAAGAAAAAAAAAAATCAAATAGCTAACCATGGCATGTATAGATTAGGAGGGATCAATCTTACATTATCCGAAGAACAAAAATAAGTAAATGAGAGAATCAGCTCAGTTATTACTTGAAATTGTTGACGTTCTAATAAACTGTCTATGTGCGGTGCGGTCTGCATACGTTGGAAGTGGCAAGATGACTGCCAGTTTGCTTCAGCAGATTGTACGGAATGTGTGGGCCAGTAAGCTATCCAGTAATATATACAGATCAGTGGTTTCACTGGACTCCCCTGAAATCTGATTGGACACAGACGATTGACATGTCATAGCGCCGCACATCTGGTTGCGCTGCATTTTGAAATTTGAGAGTCACATTGACTGTTAGGTTCCTCCTGTCCACTAGTTTGTGCTGTGTACCACAAAAGTTCTAATCCACCTTAGTAGAAGAAGAAAAATGTTTGCCTCAGATTTGAACTGAACATGTTGTTTGAACTATGGACTTCTAATCACACCAAGTTTACACTGGTGAGTAAATGATCATAATATCTTATGCCAGAAATGAGGTCCAGGTTGTTAAAAGCAGCATTTCTCCCTTAATTTGGGTTACCTTATATACACGTTTAAGCTAACAGACAACAGCTGGTTCATGCTCTGTTGGCTTATTAGTGTAGCAGATAACTGAAACAATCCTTCAAATGGTGATACAAACATCAAATTTAACACAAATACAGCTTAGACACTGCAATTTAAAAAAAAACTACTGGCCACTTGAATTTTCAATAGGCAGCCAGGTAGGGGTCAATTGAAGAGTTACACAGGGGTCAACATTTAAAAATGCTCCAATCAAATTGAAACCGCATCACATTACTTGTCTGATTCTAAAGATTCCAAAAAGGTATAGTTTGGCCCATCCATGACTGAATGTTCTGGAGTTTTGGGGTAAAAATGGCAAGAATGGTGACAAAGGTTGATTTCAGTTTGTACAGGGGTCAAAATGGAAAGAGTTGCTCTAATTTTGGTAAATTGTGCTGCAAAGTATTGGTTGAGTTAATAGGATTAATAAATGGAACAGTTTTGATAGTGCTGAATGCTTGGTCTCCAAAGTAAAAGTCAAACAAGGTCAATGTCCATTGGATTCAATGACGTGACATATTTTACCCTGTAACATGAACTAAGTATGACACATGAATGCAAACTGTTACTTTTTAAAACCTGATTAACTCAACCAATCATTTGCATAATTTTTTTTTACCAAAATTGGAGCAACTTTATCTTTTGACCACTGTACAAACTGAAACTGACCTTTGTCACCATTCTTGCTGCTTTTACCTCATACCTCCATAACATTCAGTCACAGATTGTCCAAACTATACCTTTTTGGAATCTTTATGATCAGGCAAATAATGTGATGTTTTCTGTATGATTGTGTAATTCTTCAATTGACCCCTACTTGCCTGCCTATTAAAAATTCAAGAGGCCAATCAATTTTTTCAAAGGTTCATGCCTATGGATGATTTGTGCCAAATCTGATGTTTGTATCACCATTTGCAGGATTCCACTCTAAATATTCTCTTATCTGATGCACTATATATGAGATGTAAGATGCTGCTTCTCAGTGTTTCTCAATTGCCCTCAAAAGTATTGGAACACTTGATATTTCACACATTTTAATTTGTTCATTTCAAATTCATTTTTTCTAAAATTATCTTCCTTACCTCAAACTGAAAGCAAATCTCTACAGCTTCATATAAATGAATTAAAAGTATAAAATCTAGCTTCCTGATGAAGTGGTGTCGAAGAGGATTTTCTTAAAAGGAAGACCTGAAAGTTCAGCTACAATTTGACAGAAAGTACATTTGAAATGAAAGCCCAGATTTGATGTTTTGGTGAAAGAAACTTTTCTTTCTTTAAAATTGATGTAAATAAAGTCCAAGGCATATTCAGTGACTTGGAAATGTTCATGTTTCCATCCCCTGACTGATTATTATTTACAGGTTTTATCAAGTTTTAGAGATTTGCTTTCAGTTTGAGTTTGAGAAAGATAATTTTTGATATTTTAATTCTTTATTTTTTTTTTTGTATTTCTTGTATTTAAAATGACATAAACAAAATAAATGTGTGAAATTCCAAGTGTTCCAATACTTTTGGAGGGCACAGTATCCTAACCTTATGATGAGTGCAAAATGAGTGTGGTATTATTACTGTTTTGTTTAAAAATGTTTAATTTTCACTGTTGCTGCACTTTGTGTGAAATCATAGTCATATTGTATATCATATTGACATGGCATTATTGAGATATGATAATTTGGCCACATTGTACAGTCCTACTGTCAGCTAGCTGAAAACTTTGAATATTATTTAAATGCTTAAAGTGGCAGGAGTTAAGAGGGCTGTAATTAGGGGGTCAGCTGAAAGGCAAAAAAGAAAAAATGCTTAAAAATGTGGGTGGTCTGGGTGGAGAGCCCCTCCAGAAGCTTAAAGGTTTTAGCCATACTAATGCTCTCATGAAGGCATTTATTCAAAAGAAGCGTTGAAGGACCTACATTACATGATGAGATGCTGAAGAGCTTCGCTCGTTCATGTCTGCGACATATACATATTAATAGCAACAACAACAATAATAGTCATAATAACTAATAATGCTGCAATACAATTTTAGAGAAAGAGACAAAAAGAATCTGATAAACAAAACACAACAGAAAACAGAAACCACTAACACACACAGACACACACACACACATACACACACACACACACACACACTCATCTTCAACCGCTTAGTCCAATTAAGGGTTGCGGGGGGCTGAGCCTATCCCAGTAGTTGTAGAACATCAATCAATCAATCAATTTTTTATATAGCGCCAAATCACAACAAAACAGTTGCCCCAAGGCGCTTTATATTGTAAGGCAAGGCCATACACTAATTATGTAAAACCCAACGGTCAAACGACCCCCTGTGAGCAAGCCTTGGCTACAGTGGGAAGGAAAAACTCCCTTTTAACAGGAAGAAACCTCCAGCAGAACCAGGCTCAGGGAGGGGCAGTCTTCTGCTGGGACTGGTTGGGGCTGAGGGAGAGAACCAGGAAAAAGACATGCTGTGGAGGGGAGCAGAGATCGATCACTAATGATTAAATGCAGAGTGGTGCATACAGAGCAAAAAGAGAAAGAAACAGTGCATCATGGGAACCCCCCAGCAGTCTACGTCTATAGCAGCATAACTAAGGGATGGTTCAGGGTCACCTGATCCAGCCCTAACTATAAGCTTTAGCAAAAAGGAAAGTTTTAAGCCTAATCTTAAAAGTAGAGAGGGTGTCGTCTCCCTGATCTGAATTGGGAGCTGGTTCCACAGGAGAGGAGCCTGAAAGCTGAAGGCTCTGCCTCCCATTCTACTCTTACAAACCCTAGGAACTACAAGTAAGCCTGCAGTCTGAGAGCGAAGCGCTCTATTGGGGTGATATGGTACTACGAGGTCCCTAAGATAAGATGGGACCTGATTATTCAAAACCTTATAAGTAAGAAGAAGAATTTTAAGAATTTAAGAATGAGGCGGGGTACACCCAGGACAGGACGCCAGTGTGTCACAGGGCCACAAACAGACAAACAAACACAGTCACACCCACATGCACACCTACGGACAAATGAAAGATTCCAGTCCACCTAACCCGCATGTCTCTGGATGTGGGAGGGAAACCGGAGCACCTGGAGGAAACCCACGTAAACACTGGGAGAACATGCAAACTCCACACAGAAAGGCCACACCCGGGAATTGAACCCATGACGTTCTCACTCTGAGGCAGCAGTGCTAACCACTAATCCACCATGCTGCCCAGTGCCCACCAACTAACAATGAACATAAATAAATATAGAAATAAATAACTTTAATAATAATAAGTGACTCTTACATCTCCACTTCATCCCTGTATCCTGTGAAAACACATTCTTTATATTTAGTTTTAAACTACTGAATGTTTGGGCACTGGTTTAACTCCCCACCTACACCATTCCCACGCTCCTCACCCCACAAAATGAAATGCAGAATATTGTTTGTTCTCTTAATTGATATCCCTCCTCTCCATCCCTGAACAATTTCTGTATGTTTTTGGTAAAATGTTATTTTTTTTTGCTTTGATACAAGATCTGTGCTGAATTTTATTATGTCTGTTCATTTTAATCGTTTTGACTTTAAGAAGAGTGAGTGAGTATGGTCTTGATAGTGACATTATGAATGACCATATTGGCCTTTTTTTGAAGAATAGTTAGTGATTTTATCAAACTCATGTACACTCAACAAAAATATAAACGCATGGTTTTGCTCCCATTTTGTATGAGATGAACTCAAAGATCTAAAAACTTTTCCACATACACAATATCACCATTTCCCTCAAATATTGTTCACAAACCAGTCTAAATCTGTGATAGTGAGCACTTCTCCTTTGCTGAGATAATCCATCCCACCTCACAGGTGTGCCATATCAAGATGCTGATTAGACACCATGATTAGTGCACAGGTGTGCCTTAGACTGTCCACAATAAAAGGCCACTCTGAAAGGTGCAGTTTTATCACACAGCACAATGCCACAGATGTCGCAAGATTTTAGGGAGTGTGCAGTTGGCATGCTGACAGCAGGAATGTCAACCAGAGCTGTTGCTCGTGTATTGAATGTTCATTTCTCTACCATAAGCCGTCTCCAAAGGCGTTTCAGAGAATTTGGCAGTACATCCAACCAGCCTCACAACCGCAGACCACGTGTAACCACACCAGCCCAGGACCTCCACATCCAACATGTTCACCTCCAAGATCGTCTGAGACCAGCCACTCGGACAGCTGCTGAAACAATCGGTTTGCATAACCAAAGAATTTCTGCACAAACTGTCAGAAACGGTCTCAGGGAAGCTCATCTGCATGCTCGTTGTCCTCATCCGGGTCTCGACCTGACTCCAGTTCGTCGTCGTAACCGACTTGAGTGGGCAAATGCTCACATTCGCTGGCGTTTGGCACGTTGATGTTCTCTTCATGGATGAATCCCGGTTCACACTGTTCAGGGCAGATGGCAGACAGCGTGTGTGGCGTCGTGTGAGTGAGCGGTTTTCTGATGTCAATGTTGTGGATCGAGTGGCCCATGGTGGCGGTGGGGTTATGGTATGGGCAGGCGTCTGTTATGGACAAAGAACACAGGTGCATTTTATTGATGGCATTTTGAATGCACAGAGATACCGTGACAAGATCTTGAGGCCCATTGTTGTGCCATACATCCAAGAATATCACCTCATGTTGCAGCAGCATAATGCACGGCCCCATGTTGCAAGGATCTGTACACAATTCTTGGAAGCTGAAAATGTCCCAGTTCTTGCATGGCCGGCATACTCACCAGACATGTCACCCATTGAGCATGTTTAGGATGCTCTGGACCGGCGTATACGACAGCGTGTACCAGTTCCTGCCATATCCAGCAACTTCGCACAGCCATTGAAGAGGAGTGGACCAACATTCCACAGGCCACAATTGACAACCTGATCAACTCTATGCAAAGGAGATGTGTTGCACTGCATGAGGCAAATGGTGGTCACACCAGATAGTGACTTGTATCCCCCCCCAATAAAACAAAACTGCACCTTTCAGAGTGGCCTTTTATTGTGGGCAGTCTAAGGCACACCTGTGCACTAATCATGGTGTCTAATCAGCATCTTGATATGGCACATCTGTGAGGTGGGATGGATTATCTCAGCAAAGGAGAAGTGCTCACTATCACAGATTTAGACTGGTTTGTGAACAATATTTGAGGGAAATGGTGATATTGTGTATGTGGAAAAAGTTTTAGATCTTTGAGTTCATCTCATACAAAATGGGAGCAAAACCAAAAGTGTTGCGTTTATATTTTTGTTGAGTGTAGTTATTACCCCAGATCTCTACACAGTAATTGAAATCCGATAAGACAATGGAACAGTGTCGGATGCGGAGTGATTTTGTGATCCAGAACATGTTTTGCTTTTTTTTTTTTTAAATCACTGAAATGCTTCTTGATAATTTGGTTTGTATATATAGTGGCTTGCAAAAGTATTCAGCCCCTTGGTATTTCACGTATTTTAATTTGTTTATGGCATTTCAAATACAAAAATTAAATCAGGCTTCTCAGTATAAAAATTTCTAAAATTATCTTCCTTTAACCCAAACTCAAAGCAAATCTCGACAATTTGATATAAATTAATTACAAATATAAAAGCAAAGATGATGGGTTGCATAAGTAATCAGTCCCTTTGGTATAATATCTGTAAATAATCAGTTTAATTGCCAGTTTTCTTCAGACAAGTCAGGGGATGGATACATGAACATTTCCAAGTCACTGAATATGTCTTGAACTTTGTTTGCGTCATTATGAAGAAATACACACAGTATGGCACTCTATGGTAAATCTGTGTGGAGTAGACAGTTCTCAAAAACTGACTGTGCAAGAAGGAGAAGAATGAGGAAGCCACAAGACACCAGACAACCCAGAAGAAGTTACAGGCTTCTGTGGCTGTGATTGGAGAAACTGTGCCCAGTGCAAATTCTGCATTTTCTGTCACCACTTATACACCTTCATGATGAAGTGACATAGAGGAGGATTTTCTTAAAAAGAAGACCGGAAAGTTCAGATACAATTTTCCAGAAGGTACAAATGAGATGCAAGCTGAGATTTGATTTTTTTGTTGCAAGAAAATCCTCCTCTATACGTCATGAAGCTGTATAACTGGTGATACAAAATGCAAAACATGCACTATGCACAATTTCTCCAATCACAGCCACAGAAGCCTGTAACTTATTCTGGGTTGTCTGGGTGTCTTTCCTCACTCTTCTTCTTGTACAGTCACTCAGTTTTTGAGAATCATCTACTCCATACAGATTTATCACAGAGTACCATAGTGTTTGTATTTCTTAATAGTTGATGTAAAGTCCAAGACATATTCAGTGACTTGGAAATGTTCATGTATCCATCCTCTGACTTGTCTGAAGACAACAGGCAATAAAATTGATTATTTACAAGTATTATACCAAAGCATTCCATTACTTATGCAACCAATGTTCTTGGCTTTTATATCTTTAATCAATTTATATCAAGTTGTAGATATTTGCTTTCAGTTCGAGTTTAAGAAAGATAATTTTAGAAATTTTTATTTTTTTGTATTTGAAATGGCATAAAGAAATTAAAATGTGTGAATTACCAAGTGTTCCAATACTTTTGCAGGGCCCTGTATATCAATGATATATGGATAACACAATAAAGCATAAACACTTATTTCCATTGTGGTCCTTGTGAAATTATCATGTGACAAAATAGAGGAGCTTGATTGAACATGTACAAATTGTAAGTAATATAATAGGATCTTAATAATTAATGTAAATAACAATAAATATATAATTAATATAATTATGTATATTATTTTTTTATTTAATCAGATTAGTACCTCTGAGATCAAGACCTCTTTTGCAAGGGAGACCTGGACAATTCTAAAGTTTCCAATTCACCTAACCAGCATATCTTTAAATGTAGGAGTGTGTATATATATATATATATATAGTTTGCAATGAGATAACAATTAAACAAGTGCAAATTACAAAGAAAACAATAAGATCTCAATAATTAATGTAAAGTAACTGTATACCTATAAATATGCACACACAATAACAAATCTGGCACCGAAATTAGGACTAGGATAACAATGGACAAAACAGTTCATTTGGCTAAACATTTTAACGAAAATTCACAATAATAACAAATAAAAGGGTTGAGTTCCTCTTCCCTTAACTGACTGAATAAAAATGACTTTAACTGTTTTTAAAACTTATCTTATTGCTTATGGTCAACCTTGGCCTATTTTAAGAGGTCAGAATGTCACAGACCGTTTCCTATTTTTATGCCCATACAGCCAGGGGTCTTTTTGCATTGTGTTACTTTTTATTTGATTTTGTCCTTTAAGACGCTTTACATTTTTAAGAAACTATTGCAGTCTTTACTGTACACAAGGAGTGATAAAGTGTGTCTCATTCTTATTCCTTTCTCTGTTTGCTGGTGCAGTTACACTGTAACCGTGGCAACCAGCCTCAGTGCTGGGCTGGGTGGTGTGAGCTTTGTTGCCGTAGTAATGGGAGGCCTCTGGTAGTTGAGATTTCTTTTCTTCGAGTCTTCCCTGTTCTTTCCGTTTTCATTGTTTCTGTCTGATGTGAGGGGTGGCGCAGCTGCTTAGAGATGATAAAGAAGCCGCTGGCTGGTTGGTCTGATGCATTTGCTCTTCTGATACTGACAGACAAGTGCAATTAAACATTTGAAGCCATTTGCTTATAAACTGGCTTTTGTGTGTACAATAATATGCAAAATGTTTGAGCGTACACATTTTAATGTCTTTCTATTTCATCAAATTTATATTATAAGGCATTATTTATATCAAAGCTTCTAAACCTGTACTTTTTCGACCAGGGGTGGGCAATCCTGTGCCATGAAGGGCCAAGACACTGCAGTTTTTCCTTACTACCAGTCACCTCAGCAGGTGATTTCATTGACGATCAGGTGTTTATGTTCAGGGAAGAAGCTCATCTGCAACCCACCTGCTGAGGTGATTGGTTGCAAGAAAAACCTGCAGTGTCTCAGCCCTCGCTGCCCACCCCTGCTTTAGACTCACAGAAAACAATTTTTAACATGATGTGATGAATATATGGTGGACTTCATTTACATCAGTAATTAAAAAATACAAATTGTATGACATTGTTTGGTGAATGTGTCTGGTGTAGGCCAGTTTCGCAGACCGAACGGTCCCCCCTAAAAATTTGTCCACCCTGCCTTCACTGCACATACTTCATTTTGGAGCTCAGCAGCTCATCTGAGAAAGAATCTCTTCACCTAAAGTGCTGAAATGGATTAATGGGATTATTAACCATTAGATGGCAAGGTAAAACCTCTATCATTCTGAAGTCAGTTTTAAGCAGAAACAAGGCTGTTTTAAGCAAAAACAAGGTGATAATCTGTGACGCTTTGAAATGATGGGCACGCTGACTGCTTTGGTGATTACACACAAAAACAAAGCAGTACGCCATTTTGCCGTGTGAAGTTATGCTGTGTATACGAGGGCTGTCAATAAAGTAACGGTCCTTTTTATTTTTTTCAAAAACTATATGGATTTCATTCATATGTTTTTACGTCAGACATGCTTGAACCCTCGTGTGCATGCATGAGTTTTTCCACGCCTGTCGGTGACGTCATTCGCCTGTGAGCACTCCTTGTGGGAGGAGTCGTCCAGCCCCTCGTCGGAATTCCTTTGTCTGAGAGGTTGCTGAGAGACTGGCGCGTTGTTTGATCAAAATTTTTTCTAAACCTGTGAGACACATCGAAGTGGACACGCTTCGAAAAATTAAGCTGGTTTTCAGTGAAAATTTTAACGGCTGATAAGAGATTTTGAGGTGATTCTGTCGCTTTAAGGACTTCCCACGGTGCGAGACGTCGCTCAGCGCTCTCAGCCGCCGTCGTCAACCTGTTCAAGCTGAAAACCTCCACATTTCAGGCTCTATTGATCCAGGACATCGTGAGAGAACAGAGAAGTTTCAGAAGAAGTCGGTTTCAGCATTTTATCCGGATATTCCACTGTTAAGGAGATTTTTTAATGAAAGACATGCGGACGGATCCGCGCGTCGGGACGCAGCCGACGCGGTGTGGCGGCACAGGAAAAACACCTCCGTGTTTATAACCATTTGTAAAATCCAGGCGGCTTTTGATGGCTTTCAGTGGAGTGAGTATATGAGAAATTGTTTAACAGGCAGGACATGTTCCAACTTGTCCTTAAGGCTTTCAACAGAGGTGTTTTTCCTGTGGCAGAGCGTCGCAGCGGCTGCGTCCCGACGCGCGGACCCGTCCGCACGTCTTTCATTAAAAAAATCTCCTTTAACAGTGGAATATCTGGATAAAATGCTGAAACCGACTTCTTCTGAAACTTCTCTGTTCTCTCACGACGTCCTGGATCAATGGAACCTGAAATGTGAAGGTTTTCAGCTTGAACAGGCTGACGACGGCGGCTGAGAGCGCTGAGAAACGTCTCGCACCGTGGGAAGTCCTTAAAGCGACAGAATCACCTCAAAATCTCTCATCAGCCGTTAAAATTTTCACTGAAAACCAGCTTAATTTTTCGAACCGTGTCCACTTCGATGTGTCTCACAGGTTTAGAAAAAATTTTGATCAAACAAAGCGCCAGTCTCTCAGCAACTTCTCAGACAAAGGAATTCCGACGAGGGGCTGGACGACTCCTCCCACAAGGAGTGCTCACAGGCGAATGACATCACCGACAGGCGTGGAAAAACTCACGCATGCACACGAGGGTTCAAGCATGTCTGACGTAAAAACATATAAATGAAATCCATATAGTTCTTGAAAAAAATAAAAAGGACCGTTACTTTATTGACAGCCCTCGTATATTGTGCAATGGTGGTCAAATCCCACGGTATCACGCAGGGTTGAAATGAGACTGCACTTCCCTGTTTTCTCTGTGCCTTATCTAGAATGTATATTTATTTGTTTAAATAGCTTGTATATATCTTCACCTATTTATATACTCACGTTTTTCACTTGGTCTACTAAGTTAGTTATTTAGCAGTCATAGGTGATAACTTCTTTTTATCTTTTCTTATTCTCAAACTCAGTGGAGGAGTGGCACGCCTAATCTTGTTGTATGTGTACAATGACAAATAAAGCTTCTATTGTATTCTATTCTACCTGTTTGTTTGAATTTTTATTTATTCTTTTTTTTCCCAACAACGTGAATTTCGATCATATTGGCAATGTCATATCATGAATCCCCTATTTAATGGCTAATAAATAAATGATACTGGTGCCAATGAAAATTCTTTTTAGGACTTAAGCCTTAAAAACCCTACAGGCTGTGCACTTTAAAGATCTCCATATCACAGAGTAAAATCAATTAAAACCATAAAACAATTTTGTACAAGCCTCGATAACAGGTGTATTTAAATGATGACGATGTTCGTCCTTCGCAAGCGAAGATGACCATTTTTCTTCACATTCATCACTAGGTAATATGTGTGCGGAGATGGCTAACCAAGCCAATCTTCGATCTGAATTTTCTGCTGAATTTTCCGGCATTGTCGCTTTTGCTGCAGTTTTTGGATGTGTTTCACTTCAGAGTCCGCTAAGCCTGTTTTGACTGAGGCACGCTACGAAGTGCGGTCTTGTGCAACTTCTTCCCAGAATTCAGGGGGGATATTACAACACTTCATGGAGGCTTTGAGGGTGTCCCTATACCGCTTTCGCTGTCCACCACGAGGTCTCCTCCCTTCCTTGAGCTCCTCATGGAATAGATGCTTTGGAAGGCAGTTGTCTTCCATGCTGTGTACATGGCTGGCCCATCGAAGCTGGGAGCGCATGAGTGTGGCGCAAATGCTCTCCATCTGAGCTTGCTCGAGAACCTCTGTGTCTGGAACTTTGTCCTGCCATTTGATGCCGAGAAACGTTCTCAGGCATCTCATGTGGAAAGCGTTCAACTGTCTGGCATGGCGACTGTAGACAGTCCACGTTTCACTGGGGTACAGTAGGGAAGGAAGTACCATGGCACTGTACACCTTCAGCTTGGTTTGGAGGCTCAGTTCATGTCGCTTCCAGACTCAGTCACGGAGTCTGCCTAAAGCCCCGTTTACCCATAGACGGTAAGAGCTCTCGGAAGCGTCCCGGAAGAGTTTTTGGCTGTCTTAAGGATCAAATGCCGTTGTTAACCACAGCCACAGCAAGTCTCTGTCCATTGACCATTATGGTTGGCTCTATGTAGGTGGCTCCTGGGGGTTGCTGGTGTAAGACCTCACTCAGTCTTCTTGGTGGAGATTGTGAGGCCGAAGTCATCACATGCTGAGGAGAACAGGTCCATGCCATCCTGCATCTCCCACTGTGTCCTGGCATTCAATGCACAGTTGTTGGTAAAGAGAAGCTCACGGGCAGTGTCTTCCTGTACTTTGGTTTTGGCCTGCAGCCTGCTCAAGTTGAAGAGCTTTCTGTCAGTCTGGTACCTAAATTCAATACTGATATCACCATCCCAGAAGGCGTCATTGAGCATGGCAGAGAACATCATGCTGAACAAGGTAGGGGTCAGCACGCAGCCCTGCTTTATGCCATTGGTCATGGGGAAGGGCTCTACAATAGGTGCTAATTAGAGCAATTGTTAGTCACTGCCAATAGCAGTCTGCCTTTCAGTAGGAGGGGTCTGGTTAGGTTTAAAACTCCAGCTTTGCTGGCTTCTGTTATTCTCTAAAAGAGTCAAGACAGAAGTCAGACTACAAGAGCAAGAAATTCAGCTGAGGAAGCTTCTACGATTAGAAGCGAAACATCCTCGCGTCAAGCAACCCAGTCCAGTCGACGATTCAAGCTTCTCTACTGTCCACTCCTAAAGCCACACTGGCTCTCTGGTAGCAGGCCTTGCTCGAGATGTGTGTTGAGCCGGTTCAGGAAGATTGTGGCAAGCAGTTTTCCAGCAATGGAAAGCAGCAAGATGCCACGGTGGTTGTTGCATGCTTTCCTGTTTCCTTTCCGCATGTAGAGGTGGACAGTTGAGGCGTCCTTGAGCTTTTCTTGGTGCCACATAGATTTGAACAGCTCTGTCAGGAGCACAGCCAGACAGCGGATGCCAGAGGTGAAGATCTCGGTAGGGATCAAGTCAGCACCTGGTGCTTTGCCACTGGACAGCTGCTTGATGGCTTTCACCACCTCTTCTTCGGTTGGCGGATTGGTGAGCGAATGATTGATGGGGACCTACAGCAGCCTGGCGATAACTTCCTCATTGATTGTGGACAGCGGTTGAGGACGTCATGGATGTGTTCCGCCCAGTGCGCCAGGATCTTCTCCTTGTCTGTGATCAGAGTGTTCCATTTGCACTGAGGAGGGGGGACGATCCCGATGATATTCCAAATGACACATGGTCTTTGTGACTCTCACATCCTGCCTGTCCCGCTGCCTGACGATGATGTAGTCTATCAGATGCCAGTGCTTGGAGCATGGGTGCATCCAGGACGTCTTGCTACAATGGGGTAGGTGAAAGATGGAGTTGGTGATGAGAAGCCCATGTGCAGCACAGGTTTCCAGGAGCAGTAGCCTGTTTCTGTTGCAGTTCCCTACACCGTTTCTCCTCAGGCCTCCCTCCCATGATAAATGGTCTCTGCTGACTCTGGCATTGAAGTTGCCAAGGATCATAAGTTTGTCCTGGGTACGGCTGAGATGGTGTTTTTTAGGTCCTCATGGAACTCATCAAGCGGTCATTGATTCCCTTCATGGGTGGAGACAACTTGTAGACCATACTGGACTTGATGGCGAAGCCGACGCCTGCCTCATGACGCTCATCTTGGCCGCGACCAATCCAAAAGAAAGTGTAACCAGCACTCTGCTTTGACAGCTGTCCTTCCTTGGGCTCACTGAGAGCGCCGATCTGGATGTTGTATCTGGCCAGCTTGTTTGGGATGAGGGCAGACCTCCTGGCCGGTCTGTTCTGGTATGGTCTAAAAGGGTGCTCACATTCCAAGCACCAAAGAAACGCCTATCTACAAAGGTGACCCCGGTCACCTTTGTAGATAGGCGTTTCTTTTTTGTTTGCTTCTTACCGCTGGGATGGGATCCCCGCCAGCTGTGGCGTGCTGACCAGGGTGAGAGAGAAAGGCAATTTTTAGGGCTCCATTTATCGCTTCCTTCTCCAGGCTATGGGGAAGCAGTGCATCCCTTAAAAGGGCTGCTCCATCACTCAGGTGGTTGCCTGCCTTTCAGGGCTGTCTCCGTCTCTTGGAAAACGACCCTGGCCTGAGCTGCCTGTGTGTGGAGTTGTGACTACGACTGCCAGTGTATCAGCACCTGTTGCTTTGCCATGCATCCATCGCTGCAGGACTCTGTGATAATGATGTGATGAGGGTGAAGTAATGACTTGCACGTAAATTTTATTAAAGTGAGGGAGAGTTGCGCATGGTCGCAGCCTCACTCTCTCGTCCCTGCACATTCTTAACACTGTGGCAAGATAAAAATCAAGACGGCCGGGATGCAGTGGATGGCCAGGGGTGTCTTACTGGTGACATTGTGCCCTACTCACGCTCCACAGCACTTTGCTGAGAATACCTTCATGCCCATTGAACCTGTCGAGAGATTTTCGTCTGCGCAGGTCTTCCAGAATCAGACTTCATTTTGTTTTCAGAGTGGTCTTCTCTTAGAGGGATGGTCAGCCAAGACTATAGGGCTCCCTCTACTCTGCTATTTGCCCATAGCTGGGGCTTTGGATCATGAACACCAGGGCATGTCCACACACTGGTGGGCCTGCACGTTGCATCTTTAGGGGCCAAACCTCCTCCAAGTTCTTGTAGTATAGCCTGGGTCCGCAAGGTACCCAGTGAATGTGTGTTGCCACGTGAAGGCACTACATAGGGCTTGTAGTGGAGAGGCTAATGTACTGGCAGGAGAGGCTTACACACACGGCTCTCTTTTCGCAGTGCTGTTACACAGCGGTGCTAGCCAGCAATGAGGGCTAAAAGCAAGAGGGACAAGCACCCATACACTTCGCCAATGCACTAGAGGCTTCAACACTACCATTAACACACAGTGTATTTAATAATGAGATAGTATATTTAACATGCTTGTGGCTTTTGTGGTTAAGGCTGAAAAAAGACATGAAAGACACGAGCCTAAATTTAGATTTTTTTGTTCTTGTGACGAAGTCCTTTCCATGCTCGTGTACAGGGGCCATTATATGTATTACTTTCTTTCCTGTCATTGCTTTCTTATAGGATACACAGCACTCTCCAAAAATGTCTTGCGCTTACACGTGTCCTTTTTCTATTTGGATAAAGTGCACTCGTGGCCAGAAAAAATAAACACACTTCTGATTTGTAATAAACTAAGAACAAAATTAATTTTGTACTGTTGACAAGAAGAAAAATATTCCAAGCAGTCATAGAGCGCGAGGCGGGGTACACCCAGGACAGGACCCAGTCTGTTGCAGGGGCCACAAACAGACAAACACATTCACACCCGCTCCGCACACCTATGGACATTTTAAAGATTCCAGTCCACCTAATCCGCATGTCTTTGGATGTGGGAGGAAACCGAGCACCCGGAGGAAACCTACGCAAACACTGGGGAGAACAGGCAAACTCCACACAGAAAGGCCACTGGCCTTCTCCCTGTGAGGCAACAGTGCTAATCACTAATGCCACTGTGCTGCCTCACTCCTGTATAGTGAATGGCTATACCATAGGCACCTGGTACTTTGTGGTAAATCACTGGTTCTGCCTTGCTCAGTGGCAGGTCTTTGTTCAGGGTGATCATTTGAAATGTTGGCATTGCACCAAAGGGTGAACAAAGATGTGACAAAGAAACTCTAATTCCAACCATATGACTAGTACAAACCATATTAATTTAAATATTAATTTAATTGTGGAAAATGCCAATCGGCCATCATTCGCCTCTTACAGCTTCTTCTTATATGAAAAATGTATATTTAGTAAAATCCAGTTTAGTTTTTATTTGCTTGCCAGTGGATTCAACATCCATTACATGGCAGCAGTTTGTTGTTCACCTTGATGGCACCTTGGCATGATGACTTCTTTCTATCCAGTATGTAAATGGTAAATGGACTGCATTTATATAGCGCTTTTCCATCTGCATCAGACGCTCAAAGCACTTTACAATTATGCCTCACATTCACGCCGATGTCAGGGTGCTGCCATACAAGGCGCTCACTACACACCGGGAGCAATAGGGGATTAAAGACCTTGCCCAAGGGCCCTTAGTGATTTTCCAGTCAGGTGGGGATTTGAACCCATGATCTTCTGGACTCAAACCCAACACCTTAACCACTAGACCATCACCTCCCCTAATGGTGGTACTCAGGTCAAAGCAGTTTCAGTCTTTTGTTCATGGTAATGAGTCATTCATGTCATCAGGGGAGTCGTCAAGGGAGCCATCAGGGGAGGCTTCTGTCCCATCATTAGGAGAGTGCTAAGTAGAGCACAATAGGTGCTAATTAGAGCTATTGTTTAGTCACTAGAATATAGCAGTCGGCCTCTCGGTAGGAGGGGTCTGGTTAGGTTAAAAAACTCCAGCTTTTGTTGGCTTCTGGTTTATTCTTCTCTGCAAGAGTCAAGACAGAAGTCAGACTACCAGAGCAAGAATTTTAGCTGAGGAAGCTTCTGTGATTTGAAGCAAAACGTCCTCACGTCAAGCAACCCAGTCCAGTCAAAGATTCAAGCTTCTCTACTATGGAAACCACCTGGACAACTGAGAGCCTACACAGAAACATTGCGACCAACTGTGGGCATGATGCCCTGGCACTGGTACGTAAGCTGGAAAGGACTGCTAAAAAGATAACTAACTTTAGAAACCACTTAAGATTTAACCTAAGATGCAAACAAAACAATGTTATTCCAAAATGCACAAAGCAAAAGGCACTAGAAGCAGGCCACACAGCAGAAAAGATCCAGCACAGTTACCTTAGGAGGATTTTGGGTCTTAGAATTAGAAGGCTTCCTTTTAAAATATTAGACCTCCAAAATAATCTTGATAGTCTTTACAAAAGGTTAGAAACCTTAGTGGGGGAAGAGGCCCATAATAAGATCACAAAGTTCATAGTTAAAATTCAAATGGCTGAGCATTTAAAAAGTAAGGAGTGGCAAATCAGGAAGTTTCACAACCTTTTAGTGGAGGAAAAGTGTACTTTCAGGGGTAGTAGTTTTAAAGATACACCCAGACAAATTAGTGACAACAGGGAAAATTGGTAAAGAATCTGTCCGACAGGGTTCTTACACAGACAGAAAAGGATGTGCTCACCAAAGAACTAAATTTCTCAGTGACCCCTAAACATATACCGACAGTAGATTACATCACTGCAGTAGAGTCAGCCATTAAACATAACAGTCTGTCAGAGTCAGAATCACAGCAGTGCTTAACAGTGCTAAGCCTCCTCCGTCCAACATCACAGGAGAAGAACAAAAAGCTTTGGCAGCACTGCAGAAGGACCAAAGCATCCTTATCCTGCCAGCAGATAAAGGCAGATGCACGGTGGTCCTGAACACATCGGACTACGAGGCCAAGATGAACAACTTGCTCAGTGACTCCAGTACATACGAAGAGAGACCCCATGAGTGGCGATAAGAAGAAAATCATTAGC
Organism: Thalassophryne amazonica; assembly: GCF_902500255.1. Classification (NCBI taxonomy): domain Eukaryota; kingdom Metazoa; phylum Chordata; class Actinopteri; order Batrachoidiformes; family Batrachoididae; genus Thalassophryne; species Thalassophryne amazonica. Next base: position 105,128,644 of record NC_047111.1, on the reverse strand, counting down.
TACCTCCAAAACCTGGAGAAAGAGGGACTCATCGACAGGCAGACATACTACAGACTGTACCCGGGGGACACCACTCCATGCATCTATGGACTGCCCAAAATCCACAAACAGGACGTGCCACTCAGGCCTATTGTAAGTAGCACAGATTCCATCACATACAATTTGGTCAAGCACCTCAAGTGGATTTTGGCTCCTCTAGTGGGTAACCCAGACCACCATGTGGAGAACACACAAGATTTTGTGAACAAGATCAAGGACCTGCAGCTGGAGGCAGATGAAACTATGATGTCATTTGATGTGATTCCATTGTTCACCTGCATCCCCACCGCTGAGGCCATCTCAGCTGTGAGGCAGAGACTGCTGGAGGATGTGTCTCTACCTGAAAGGACCAAACTCACACCAGACCACATCTGCCAGCTCTTGGAGATCTGTCTTAACACCACGTATTTCCTGTTTAGGGGGAATTACTACAGGCAGATCCATGGTTGTGCGATGGGGTCTCCGGTATCCCCCATTGTGGCCAATCTGTACATGGAGCGAGTGTCGAAGACAGCCTTGACGTTGTTCACGGGCATCTCTCCCAGTCACTGGTTCAGATATGTCGATGACACATGGGTTAAAATCAAGCAACAGGAGGTCGAGGACTTTACAGAACACATCAACTCGGTGGATTCCAGTATCAAGTTCACACGTGAGGATACCAGAAACAACCATTTAGCCTTCTTGGACTGTGATGTTACGATTGGAGAGAACAGGCAACTCCAGACAGAGGTTTACAGAAAACCCACTCACAATGACCAATATCTGCTCTTTGACTCAAACCACCCCCTTGAACACAAGCTCGGGGTGATCAGGACTCTTCAACACAGAGCCCTACAGGTGCCCACAACTGCAGAGGGAAGGGCTAAAGAACAACAACTTGTACGGAAAGCCCTCACAGTATGTGGGTACCCACGATGGTCCCTGGACAAAGTGCAGAAGTCCCAGAAAACAAAGAGACCAGATAGACAGGAGACGGAGACAAGAAGAAGAGGAGTGTCTCTCCCTTATTTAGCAGGAGTAGGGGAAAAACTACAGAGGATCTTCAGACAGCACAAAATCCCAGTTTACTTTAAACCGGTTAACACCTTGAGACAGAAATTAGTTCACCCTAAGGACAGGATCCCTAGTTACAAACAGAGCAATTGTAGTGTATTATATCAGATGTCAGGAAAACTGTAATGAACACTACATAGGTGAGACTAAGCAACCTTTAAACAAGAGGCCATACCAGCACCGCAGAGAGGTCGCCAGTGGTCTGCAGTTCATCTCCATCTGAAGACACTAACCACACATTTGAGGACAAGGAAGTTAAAATCTTAGCCAGAGAGAAGAAATGGTTTGAGAGAGGTGTCAAGGAAGCATTCTTTGTAAAACAGTTGAAACCCAGCCTTAACCGGGGGGCGGGTCTCAGACACGCTTTGTCCCGTTTACAATGGGGTACAGGTGCTCAGGTCAAGCAGTTTCAGTCTTTTGTTCATGGTAATGAGTCATTCCTGTCATCAGGAGAGTCGTCAAGGCAGCCATCGGGGAGGCTTCCATCCCATCATTAGGAGAGTGCTAACTAGAGCACATTAGGTGCTAATTAGAGCTATTGTTTAGTCACTAGCCTATAGCAGTCGGCCTCTCGGTAGGAGGGGTCTGATTAGGTTAAAAAAACTCCAGCTTTTGTTGGCTTCTGGTTTATTCTTCTCTACAAGAGTCAAGACAGAAGTCAGACTACCAGAGCAAGAATTTTAGCTGAGGAAGCTTCTGTGATTTGAAGCGAAACGTTCTCACGTCAAGCAACCCAGTCCAGTCGAAGATTCAAGCTTCTCTACTATCCATATCTATTTTTTAGTGGTTATGCAGATGAAACTACTGCCTTCTTGGTGCAGGTAACAGTGCTGTTGGACTGGATTGAAATTCAGTGTTTAGTGTGTTATTAATACTTCTGCACCATAACATTGAGAAACACATTAACAATATAACACAGTTAAAGAAAAGTAATTCTAACAACCAAACAGTATATTAGAATATTTATTGCAAGACTTGTGCAGCAGCCTTTGTTCTGGTGTGTTGCACACGTGTTGTGTTTTCTGTGATTGGATTTTCTATCCTGCTATTCTTTACCAGGCACGTAGACCTGCTGTGTGCTGACGTCATTGTTTCACTGAATCACTTTGCAGCTTCACCCACAGTGTCTGCCTGCCAATTTCTAAAATCATTGTTTCTATTTTAGGAGAAGGACAAATTAATAGCATTTTTTTCTGCGTCTCCAGATAATGTCTATGTGTGTCCGAGTGCACATTCTATTAAAATGCCAATATTATTTAAAATACTATTTTATGTCCTCAAAAATAGTGCAGACCAGAAATGCACTACTGCATTGTGACTGAAACCCTGCCTGCAGATTTTGGAGATTTCTCTCTTGTTACATCATTTGACAGGAAGAAGAAAAAAAAATCTGTCAGATCTGCTCAAAATGCTCCCGGCCCTCAAGCATTAATGTATAATCAAACATCCTGGGTGTGATAATAAAATGTGACCTGTTACGTCTGTGTGTGCATGCATGTGTGTGTATCTGTGTACTCTAAATCTGAGGATTTTAAACATGAGGTTTGATCCCAGAATGAAACCAGGGATTATGCACGTTTGGTAGCACAGGAGGGTGGGAGCGGAGTCAACATGAAATTTATGAATGTTTACCATTTTCAGTAGTATTTATTTATTTTTTTAGATTAAAAACCATAAAGTATTACTCTTGTTAAAATGAATGCACAGGAATGGTTATTTATATTCCTTTTTCTAGAATCATGTTGGCTTGAAATTTATAGGCTAAATGTTGAATTTATTATCCATAAATAAAATTGGCAGATTAATAGCTGATGAAAATGATTATTAGTTTAAAAATAGACCGACTGATTAATTGTTTAGTCTATAAAATGCAAAAGAGGAAAATGCAAAAAAATAAAAAATAAATAAAAAATAAAAAGGTAAACTAAGGGAAGATTTTAAAATTGACTATTCCGTGTGACACTTATTTCAAAATCCAGAGATAATAAATTTATGATAAAAAAAACAATAACAGCTATAACCAAAATGTTATATTTTTTCCTGATTAGAAAAACATAAATTTAATACATTATGAAGCAATTGATCAATAAGAATATGGGCTTATGTTATCACATCTGTTTGTTTACAAGATGAAAAAAAAAATGTTTGATGGATTTCAACATTTTCCAAGGAGATGGTATATTGAGGAAAGACCTGATTACATATTATTTAATGAGATCAGAAACGACCTGCTTTATAACATCACAAGGAGCGTCACTACTAATTAGGGAATAACCCAGTTGTGTCTGATGATTTGCGGACATTAACGCTGGATTTTATGGTTGCAAATTGAGTTTTAAAACGGATATTGAAATGTCACACGATTAACCATATTGAAATCTTACACGATTAACCAATCAGATTTGCGGAACAAATGTAATTGGATTAGAATTGGCTGTTGGCGGAGGTAACTGCTCTCTGACTGACCTTCGGCTTTCTACTAGAAACGGCTGATTGGAAGCTTTGTACTTATTTTTGTAGTAGATATTCTCACTCGCTGATCTTCAACTGCTTACTCCAGTTAAGGGTCATGGGGGGGCTGGAACCTATCTCAGCAGTCATGGTGCGTGAGGTGGGGTGCACCCTGGGCAGGACACTAGTCTGTCACAGGGCCACATATAGACAAATGAATACATTCACACCCGCACACACACCTACGGACAATTTAAAGTTTCCAGTCTATCTAACCAGCATGTCTTTGGATGTGGGAGGAAGCCGGAGCATCTGGGGGGAACCCACACAAACATGGGGAGAACACGCAAACTCCACACAGAAAGGCCACAGGTGGGAATCGAACCCATGACACTTCTTACTGTGAGTTAACAGTGCTATCCACTAATCCACTGTGCCAGCCCTAGATAATCTTGTTCTGTTTTAAAGTAATTTCACAATGATCGTGATTTCTGTATATGTTCATTGACTCAAAATGATAAATGTGTCCTGAATGTGAAATTCCAAACAGAATAAGTCGTGACAGGTGAATGTTGGTTCTGTTGTCTACAGATGGATATGATGTGGTACCAAAACCATTTCTTCTTCTCCTCCTCCTCCTCCACCCTTCTCTTCATGAATATTGGGGGATGTATGTATGTGGAGGGAGGGGGAGGAGGCAGGGACAAAGGGAGAAAGAGGCGAGGAGACAGGAGGGAGTGTGATGTCGTCAGAGGCCTGGCAGTGCGCAGACTCTGTGAGTCGGACCATTGATTGGAAAACAACGGGCTGTGGGAGGACGGCTGAGGGAAGGGATTCAGACCACAGCTCACACCACGCTGCCATCTTTCTCTCCTCGTGATTTTTGCTCCCTTTGGCCCTGGAATGAAAGAATTGCTGCTCGTCCACAGAGGAGAGCGTCTTAGACACAGATCATCCCCGTCCCACAGTCTGGCTCGTCTGCTGCAGGTAATCCGCTCTCACTCTTCCATCTTTAGTCCGAGGACCATGCTGTACATCATCTTCCTCCATCCCTTCCCTGTAACCATGGTTTCCTCCATCTCTCCCATCCTGCTGCTGTCCTCCTCCTCCTCCTCCTCTCTCACTCCTTTTCCTCCCATAGTGAGCTGAGGACATGCAGTTGCTTGATTTCAATTTCAGCCACAACCACCTACAGATTAACTTAACGCCACTTGAGGGGAAAAATCCAAATGATGTGACATTTGTCATGTCAGATATAAGCTGTCTTCTGTTATTTCCGCATTTCCCGTGACACACAAAGGTTATCACTTACAGTATAAATTTACAGCCATTGACTTTGTTCTGATCTAAAATAATGTTCACACACAAACATTGGTTCATTTGCATTAAATGTCCTCTGATTAGCTTTGTTTTGTGTGTGTGTGGGGGGGGTCCCCATACCTGTGTGACACCAGGCAGAAAAACACCTGAGACCAAGTGAAGGTCAGATGCACAACAAGCATCACACTGTACACACATGCACACTCCCACCTCCACAGGACACATACTGCTGTCAGCTCGAATGTAGTTGCTTTGCTTTTGCAATAACAAGATAATGCAAATAAAGATAATTTGTCAGAGACCTGAACACTGGACATACAACTGTAATAAGTGCTAAATATTAAAGAAATGTAATGACATTTCAGTTTATAAAGCTCATCCAGGACAGAAACTGTCTGGACCTGAAAATTTATTACCTCCGCCGACGTAGTTGTTTGTCTGTTTGTGACAGCCTGTAACCCACAATTTTTCATATATCGTTATGATTTTTTTTTTTACAGAGGATTCATATCCTGATAGACAAGAAGTGATTCAATTTTTAAAGCAAAGTCAGGAACAATCTAGGAAAATTGGAAAAATCCTATCTTTAACAGTGAATAAATTTTCAAAAATTCATACCTTTGTCAAAAAGATCAAGTTTATTTCAGATTTGAGAGCGTTATGTAGGATGGTATCCTTTATTGACTGACAAAGTTTGATCCAGATCTGATCTGGATTACAAATTTTATGGCTGTTTAAATTTAACATTGAAAACCCCATTTAATATATATTTTACATTATATCCTAATCAAACATGCCCCAATCACTCTCATATTTGAAAGTGAGGTGCAGACTGACACTCACTATCACCTGACAAACTTTGATCCGGATCTGATCCGGATTGCGGATTTTGTGGACATTTGAATTTAATATTGAAAAACCCATTTGGAGTACATTTAGCATTATATTCAATCAAAAGTGCTTCAATCACTCATTTTTCTGTTATGGATTTACCTACACCACCAAAATTGGATGGAGGTTCCAATTTTATTCCTGTTTGTGTATCTTCCAGTTATCAGTTGGAAACCAAGTGCCAAAAGCAATGACAAATTGCGAATAGCAGAGATAACCAAAGTTCTGTGAAATGATCTGAAAAAGAATTTAGACCCTGACAACGCCACAAAAACAAAACTTCGACTGAAGTGCATGAACTAACTAAATACTTACTCCTGACATTTGATCACGTCTAATTTAGCTTATGACAAGTCACTTCTAACAGGACTTTAACCTTGAAAATTTCTAGGGTAAAAATTTGTGGAATTGGAAACTATTGTTGGCAGAGGTTGGTGCTGTATGCGCGCGGTTGCTCTGGTTTTAATTTTTTAATGAGGCAATTATTTATTACAACTCTTTAGCAACATGTCAGGATCACACTCACTCATCTTCAACCACTTATCCAGGATCAGGTTGCGGGATCGTGTCAGGATGTTAAAATAAATTGAATAGTTAATTTTGAATGCAGTTTCAACATACGTCATCCACGGGGGCACCTTCAGGCTCCCATAGTTGATAATCCACCTAAGAGCTGCAAACTGTTGAGACAATAACGGGGCCTGTCATGTTTTTGTGCGTGTTTACTTCATTGCTTTGGTATGGATGCAACAGCCACGCCGCTCTGAGCATACCTGAGCCTGCAGATCTAAAAAATAAACAAGGCATGTCCTTAGCTGTGGAGCCGCTTTGGAATATCAGTTAGCACCGAAGATGCATCAGGAAGTCTCAATCTCAATGCAGATCTGCACCAGATCCACTATCACAACCCTGAGCAAAAAACAGCAACTTCAGAGCCTCCTGCTCGAAACTAAAGGACAGACTAAGTGAGGAGTTGACAACCTGACCCAAACCCATGTGACCCATGTCCACTCAGCTGTAAAAGGTCACCGCCTTGGCTGTTCTTGCATCCCATTCAAGGGAGATTCTCATCCACTTCATGCTTAGGGTGTCCCCCAGTTCCTGTATTGGACTTATTTTCTTTATTCAAATTGTATTCAAATTGAGATCAATTTGAAATCACTACGATATCAAAATGTAATTCAATAACAGTTTAATTTTAATGCAATTTCAAAATCCCGGATCCCCAGTTAACAAGCTGGCAGGATCTCTAATATAAATCATTTTCCACTTCATTTGCTAAAGTGAGCTAGTAAAATTGGATGTGTCTGGAAAGTGTTGTGAGCAAACTGAATGTGATTTTTCAGTCCAGTAGTCCTGAAGCAGTGCCTGACTGCCACTGCAAAAGAAGCACTGTGACACAGTTAGAGACCGATTTACATGTCAACATCATCACTCCAGCAGGAAGAGCTTTACATATGACGGACGAGATCCTGAAACCTAATATGGCTGTGGCCATCATTTTGCTAAGTGCTGTGATGAGCTGGGCAGGCTTGATTTAAATGGACTTCTCTGAAGTCTCCCCACTTAAGACAGGTCACAGTCCAGAAAAGCAAGAGGGGTGGAATGTTGACCTCAGTGCTGTAATTACACTGCGTCAGACTGCTTGAGAGAGATACATCTCAAAGTCTGACCGCAGCACGAAGACAGACTGCTTCTTTATATATTATAGTTTGTGCTGCTTAATTTAAGTTTTCAGATGGTCATTTGAGATACACTAGTGTTCAGAATAATAGTAGTGTTATGTGACTAAAAAAAGTAATCCAGGTTTTGACTGTATTTCTTATTGTTACATGGGAAACAAGGTACCAGTAGATTCAGTAGATTCTCACAAATCCAACAAGACCAAGCATGCATGATATGCACACTCTTAAGGCTATGAAATTGGGCTATTAGTAAAAAAAGTAGAAAAGGGGGTGTTCACAATAGTAGTAGCATCTGCTGTTGACGCTACAAACTCAAAACTATTATGTTCAAACTGCTTTTTTTAGCAATCCTGTGAATCACTAAACTAGTATTTAGTTGTATAACCACAGTTTTTCATGATTTCTTCACATCTGCGAGGCATTAATTTTGTTGGTTTGGAACCATGATTTTGCTTGTTTACTAGTGTGCTTGGGGTCATTGTCTTATTGAAACACCCATTTCAAGGGCATGTCCTCTTCAGCATAAGGCAACATGACCTCTTCAAGTATTTTGACATATCCAAACTGATCCATGATACCTGGTATGCGATATATAGGTCCAACACCATAGTAGGAGAAACATGCCCATATCATGATGCTTGCACCACCATGCTTCACTGTCTTCACTGTGAACTGCGGCTTGAATTCAGAGTTTGGGGGTCGTCTCACAAACTGTCTGCGGCCCTTGGACCCAAAAAGAACAATTTTACTCTCATCAGTCCACAAAATACTCCTCCATTTCTCTTTAGGCCAGTTGATGTGTTCTTTGGCAAATTGTAACCTCTTCTGCATGTTGTGTGGGCCGCTGAAGAGGAGGTACTGCTGGCCCACCACCACCAGAGGGCGCCCTGCCTGGAGTGCGGGCTCCAGGCACCAGAGGGCGCCGCCGCCTCACGGGAGCAGCCTCGGTGACAGCTGTCACCCATCACCTGAGACAGCTGACGGCAATCATCAGTGGGGTATATCAGCAGGACGGCATCTCCAAAATGTGCTTTTTCCTAAGGGGGGGGGCGGGATTCTGGGAAGGACACAGTGACAGTCAATCAGAGTAGAGAGGCACCATGACATCACTGGTTTGTCTCTCTCTCTCTCTGGCTGCTAGTCCAACATGGCGGAATCTGCTCTGAAACTGCTGTATTTCTGTGTAAATAACATGTTTCTCATATAGTATGTAAAAGCTAGCAAGAAATAAACACTCTAAAACCAATAACACTGTTTTTGGAACCTGATAACATCTCTGGAGTGATTTCATAAAACTGAAAATGCTGTTTTAGGAACCTGATAAGTCCTCTGGAGTGGTTTACAAGACATAAAACCGAAACGGAGTGGCTATACGCCCAACCGTTGGGTCAGTAAAGTAAATATGAGCATATACGCCCAACCACAATTGACCAATGAGCGCGCTTGTAAGCTCACTTCCAGTTTCAACGCGAGAGGGGAAAAAAGGCGGATATTTTCTCGCCGGCTGCGGGAGGGTTCGCAGCCCGCAGAGGAGCTGTGATCTAAAGTGGTTCTGTTCGGCTCATCACACCCAGGGAACAGTGTCAAACTAACACCATCTTACAGCCAACAAGCAACATTTTGTTCAAAAAGTGTTTAGTCGTTAACAGGCTTCCGTTCAAAATGCTTATGAAGTTTGTCTGTTTTCATCCATTGCGGTGTTTTCGCAGTAATTAAATATGGCGCCATTAAATGTGTAAAACATACGCCGCAATAAAAAACGTAGTTTAGATGCACAAAACGTGTCAAATACACGATCATGGTTGGGCGAATAAGATAAGGCATTATATTTATCTGCCCAACGGTTGTGCATGTAACGTTCAATGTATGACTTATCTGCCCAAAGGTTGGGCGAATAAAGTAAGACATTATATTTATCTGCCCAACAGTTGGGCGTATAGCCTTTGCCAAACTGAAAATGCTGTTTTTGGAACCTGATAAGGCCTCTGGAGTGATTTACAAGACATCCTGCTGACATCAGTGTGCACGCATAGGTCAAAGGTAACTTCCACTCTTTTCAAAAGCTTATGTATGAGCACACGCACGCCCTCCTGCAGACACCGTTAAAAGGTTAAAAAAAATTTTTATGATTGAGTTTAGGCAGCATGGTGGCTTAGTGGTTAGCACTGTTGCCTCACAGCGAGAAGGTCATGGGTTCAATTCCCATGGCCTTTCTGTGTGGAGTTTGCATGTTCTCCCCGTGTTTGCGTGGGTTTCCTCCAGGTGCTCCGGTTTCCTCCCACATCCAAAGACATGCGGTTTAGGTGGATTGGAATCTTTAAAAAAATTGTCCGTAGGTGTGTGTGGGTGTGTCTGTGTTTGTCTATTTGTGGCCCTGCGACAGACTGGCGTCCTGTCCTTGGTGTACCCCGCCTCGTGCTCTATGACTGCTGGTATAGGCTCCAGCCCCCCACGACCCTTAATTGGACTAAGCGGTAGAAGATGAATGAATGATTGAGTTTATTTTGCAACATCAGTGTAAACATACAGAGGTGAATACAGTGCCCATCAGAAGTGGAACACTTGGTATTTCACATTTTAATTTTTTATGCAATTTCAAATACAAAAAAAAACAAAAAACACACTTACTCATCACTCATCTTCAACCGCTTATCCGAGATCGGGTCACGGGGGCAACAGCTCTAGCAGGGGACCCCAGACTTCCCTCTCCCGTGCCACATTGACCACCTCAGACTGGGGGATCCCAAGGCGTTCCCAGGCCAGTGTGGAGAAATTTTATAAAATTATCTTCCTTAAACTCAAATTGAAAGCAAATCTTCACAACCTGATCTAAATTAATTCAACATATAAAAGCCAATGCTTTGGTGTAATACCTCAGGGATGAAAAATGTCTGCTTTTTGGCGGATTTCGACTTTTTTTTGCCAGTTGCCTGGGTAATTTTTTAGATCAGTATTATTTAGCAGCAAGTGTTAAGTGTAGCCTGGAGTGGCTCAAAAGAGCCAAGTACTGCGGGTCTCCTCCCCTACTGTGATTGGTTGAGAGCTCTGAGCTCTGATTGGTGCATAACTTATGACGTCAGGGACTTAACCCCCTTTGAGCACGTGGTCCTTTGCATGTTTTTGATGTACAAAACAAATCCCTTTTGGAAATTTGGGCTTTACAGGAGTCAAATCATCGACAGCAACATCCTCCAACAAGGAGGCCTCCATGTTTTTCTGCTTTGGTCACGTTGTCTCATGTTCGTGGCGTAGCCTGCTTCCAGCGTAGGCGAGCCACTCCAGGCTATTTGTGGCATTGCAAGGGGTGACCAGTGGGAATTCCCACCATACCAGATTACAAAATGGCCGCCGAATGCAGGCGTAATGTGCATCGCCTAAGCCAGAAGCAGGCTAGCATTAAGTGCTGTGCTTTTTGATCAGGCAGGTTTTGGGCAGCTTCGGGCCCTTGAAGCAAAGCTTGTTTTATTTTGCTTTATTTTAACTTTTCCCTGCTAAACCCTAAAGAGCATATATCTGTGAGTAATATTTGTCTTTTTATGTTAAACTGACCTGTTATGGTCTTCTAAAACAGTTGATAGATGTACACTCAACAAAAATATAAACGCAACACTTTTGGTTTTGCTCCCATTTTGTATGAGATGAACTCAAAGATCTAAAACTTTTTCCACATACACATTATCACCATTTCCCTCAAATATTGTTCACAAACCAGTCTAAATCTGTGATAGTGAGCACTTCTCCTTTGCTGAGATAATCCATCCCACCTCACAGGTGTGCCATATCAAGATGCTGATTAGACACCATGATTAGTGCACAGGTGTGCCTTAGACTGCCCACAATAAAAGGCCACTCTGAAAAGTGCAGTTTTATCACACAGCACAATGCCACAGATGTCGCAAGATTTGAGGGAGCGTGCAATTGGCATGCTGACAGCGGGAATGTCAACCAGAGCTGTTGCTCGCGTATTGAATGTTCATTTCTCTACCATAAGCCGTCTCCAAAGGCGTTTCAGAGAATTTGGCAGTACATCCAACCAGCCTCACAACCGCAGACCACGTATAACCACACCAGCCCAGGACCTCCACATCCAGCATGTTCACTTCCAAGATCGTCGGAGACCAGCCACTCGGACAGCTGCTGAAACAATCGGTTTGCATAACCACAAATTTCTGCACAAACTGTCAGAAACCGTCTCAGGGAAGCTCATCTGCATGCTCGTCGTCCTCATCGGGGTCTCGACCTGACTCCAGTTCGTCGTCGTAACCGACTTGAGTTGGCAAATGATCACATTCGCTGGTGTTTGGCACGTTGGAGAGGTGTTCTCTTCACGGATGATGCGAAGGAGATGTGTTGCACTGCATGAGGCAAATGGTGGTCACACTAGATACTGACTGGTATCCCCCCCCCAATAAAACAAAACCACCTTTCAGAGTGGCCTTTTATTGTGGGCAGTCTAAGGCACACCTGTGCACTAATCATGGTGTCTAATCAGCATCTTGATATGGCACACCTGTGAGGTGGGATGGATTATCTCAGCAAAGGAGAAGTGCTCACTATCACAGATTTAGACTGGTTTGTGAACAATATTTGAGGGAAATGGTGATAATGTGTATGTAGAAAAAGTTTTAGATCTTTGAGTTCATCTCATACAAAATGGGAGCAAAACCAAAAGTGTTGCATTTATATTTTTGTTGAGTATATTTTATAACTTAAAAACGGGAGCGATGCTAACATGTTAGCATGTCTATGGCATTTTCAATGTTAAAGTTAGCATTAAGCTGTTCGCATCTCAGTACGTTTGTGTGCATTTGTTTTCTGTGTAACAATTAATGGCTCAGCATTTGTTGTAAAAGAGTCAAATGTATTACAAATTGTAATATTTTTAAATTTATTTTTATTTATATATTAATAGTAATACGGGCAAAGTGACACGCAACAGCGACAAGCTTGCTCATGGTACAATGTGGCCCAAATAGGAAGTGCTAAATTCTCAATCCACAGTGAAACAGGAAATGTCAAAAACCACCCTGCTCAGAGTGCCAGTGAGTGCCGTGTCAATGTTTATAATGCTCATGTAAGTTTCTTAAATATTTATTACAGCCACTCGTAAAACTTCAGTTATCTTCATAATTTTATTACTGGTAAATTTTAGAATGAATTTAGATGAGATATACTCATTCTCTCACAGGAATATATCACAATTATCTGGGAACTACTTTTTGCGCAGGAATTCATCAAGCATGTTGGCCGCGGGCGTGTAGTAACACAGAGTACCCAGAGACTGGAAAGTTGTTTGGCCATAAAGAAAGCATCCACTTTTAGCTTGTCATAAGCTAAGCTAGTGGCGCTCGTGACTGTGGTAAAATACTTCCTGGATCAACACTTACTGGATTGACAGACGAGATCCCATGGAATCTCGCAGGAAGTTATTGGTAAGCTCACACTCAAACAGGAAGTGCCAATTTTTCAGTCACAGTGAAACAGGAAATGTCAAATGTTGAACACTTCCTGGCATGGATGGAGCTAGAGCAGAGGCCAGAGTTTCACTCACTGATCTCTAATAATACTGGATCGCTCACTGGCCAATATTTCTGAAGCAAATCGACCGCCATATTACCACTCCGGTGTCCCGCTCCTGAACGCTCTTGTCTATTGATCTTTAAATGAGGCGCACACAACTGTATTCTTTGTAGTTTTGTTAAAAATACCTTCATGTGCAGCTATAAACTGGGAAATCACCAGTTCAAAGGTCGTGGACGAACATTTTCCCTGTGAAGTACGATTGAAATGGAAGTAATGAACAATAATTTGCAGAGTTCTATCCCTTTTCCAGCATATAGCAAAGATAATAACATAATAATGCGGCTTATTAACTCAACATGTGGAGCCTGTCAGGTTTGCTTAGCAGGGATGGTTGGAGACAAATGCAGGACTCAACACAGTAGCTCAAGTTCAAAAAAGCGTTTACTGAATTAGTGGGCTTCGGTACACAAAGAGGCAGTCCAAAAACAGCAAACAGATCCAAATTATCAGGCAAGTAGCGTGGTCGAGAAAAACAGGGAGAAGGTCAAAACACACATGGAAGCAGGACAAGAATTATACAAGAACAGAGCTCGAAGTGGTGGCACAAGGCACAACGATCAGGCAAACAACAGTGCAACCAGAGAAGCTTATGTACACCAAGTAGTGAGCTACATATTGGGAACACCTGTGGAAAGAACCGGAACAGGGTGTGGCCTAGACAGAGTGTGACACCCCCCCACCAAGCACAAAGCGAGACAGACAAGAGAAATAGGGAAAAGGGAGCCCAAGCAGGAAACACCCAGCAAGAGAAGTCACCACTACCGCACAAACCAAGCCATCCCCAAAATAGACTATGATGCAAGAACTACACAGAAAAGCACAGAAACCAAGACATTACCGAAAACCGGATAACACACCCAATACATGACAGAGCCACATGTTGTGTTTTGTGTTGGACAAACTATTTTGAGACGTTTATTAGATCTACTTGTGCATAGTTTTAAAGCTTTAGACATTGTTGCAACGAGCTTTACTACTTATATTTGGCTGAAGCTCATAAAGCTCTGTGTAATAAATGTTGTCATTGCAGGGAAAACTAACTCTCCTGTAGCTACTTACAGTAAGTGGTGTTTTATTATTTTAGTGCAACTATTGAAAAAAAATCCACTATTTCTGTAATATCCATCATGATTTTTTTTTTTATCCATCACTTTTGTTCATGATATGGTACCAATACACACACACCACAAATAAATAAATAAATAATGTTTTATGTGATTCCACAAAACTTTTATAAACTTTGATTAAAGAATGATCATTTTTAGAATTGAGTATTTGTCCCAGTGAGATATGCGTAAGTGAGAAGGGAAGAAAGTGTCAAAGTAATAAAAGAAAGAAAAAAAAAAATCAAATAGCTAACCATGGCATGTATAGATTAGGAGGGATCAATCTTACATTATCCGAAGAACAAAATAAGTAAATGAGAGAATCACTTCAGTTATTACTTGAAATTGTTGACGTTCTAATAAACTGTCTATGTGCGGTGCGGTCTGCATACGTTGGAAGTGGCAAGATGACTGCCAGTTTGCTTCAGCAGATTGTCGGAATGTGTGGGCCAGTAAGCTATCCAGTAATATATAACAGATCAGTGGTTTCACTGGACTCCCCTGAATCTGATTGGACACAGACGATTGACATGTCATAGCGCCGCCACATCTGGTTGCGCTGCATTTTGAAATTTGAGAGTCACATTGACTGTTAGGTTCCTCCTGTCCACTAGTTTGTGCTGTGTACCACAAAAGTTCTAATCCACCTTAGTAGAAGAAGAAAAATGTTTGCCTCAGATTTGAACTGAACATGTTGTTTGAACTATGGACTTCTAATCACACCAGTTTACACTGGTGAGTAAATGATCATAATATCTTATGCCAGAAATGAGGTCCAGGTTGTTAAAAGCAGCATTTCTCCCCTTAATTTTGGGTTACCTTATATACACGTTTAAGCTACAGACAACAGCTGGTTCATGCTCTGTTGGCTTATTAGTGTAGCAGATAACTGAAACAATCCTTCAAATGTGATACAAACATCAAATTTAACACAAATACAGCTTAGACACTGCAATTTAAAAAAAAACTACTGGCCACTTGAATTTTCAATAGGCAGCCAGGTAGGGGTCAATTGAAGAGTTACACAGGGGTCAACATTTAAAAAATGCTCCAATCAAATTGAAACCGCATCACATTACTTGTCTGATTCTAAAGATTCCAAAAAAGGATAGTTTGGCCCATCCATGACTGAATGTTCTGGATTTTTGGGGTAAAATGGCAAGAATGGTGACAAAGGTGTGATTTCAGTTTGTACAGGGTCAAAATGGAAAGAGTTGCTCTAATTTGGTAAATTGTGCCTGCAAGTATTGGTTGAGTTAATAGGATTAATAATGGAACAGTTTTGATAGGTGCGAATGCTTGGTCTCCAAAGTAAAGTCAAACAAGGTTCAATGTCATTGGATTCAATGACGGTGACATATTTACCCTGTAACATGACTAAGTATGACACATGAATGCAAACTGTTACTTTTTAAAACCTGATTAACTCAACCAATCATTTGCATATTTTTTTTTTACCAAAATTGGAGCAACTTTATCTTTTGACCACTGTACAAACTGAAACTGACCTTTGTCACCATTCTTGCTGCTTTTACCTCATACCTCCATAACATTCAGTCACAGATTGTCCAAACTATACCTTTTTGGAATCTTTATGATCAGGCAAATAATGTGATGTTTTCTGTATGATTGTGTAATTCTTCAATTGACCCCTACTTGCCTGCCTATTAAAAATTCAAGAGGCCAATCAATTTTTTCAAAGGTTCATGCCTATGGATGATTTGTGCCAAATCTGATGTTTGTATCACCATTTGCAGGATTCCACTCTAAATATTCTCTTATCTGATGCACTATATATGAGATGTAAGATGCTGCTTCTCAGTGTTTCTCAATTGCCCTCAAAAGTATTGGAACACTTGATATTTCACACATTTTAATTTGTTCATTTCAAATTCATTTTTTTCTAAAATTATCTTCCTTACCTCAAACTGAAAGCAAATCTCTACAGCTTCATATAAATGAATTAAAAGTATAAAATCTAGCTTCCTGATGAAGTGGTGTCGAAGAGGATTTTCTTAAAAGGAAGACCTGAAAGTTCAGCTACAATTTGACAGAAAGTACATTTGAAATGAAAGCCCAGATTTGATGTTTTGGTGAAAGAAACTTTTCTTTCTTTAAAATTGATGTAAATAAAGTCCAAGGCATATTCAGTGACTTGGAAATGTTCATGTTTCCATCCCCTGACTGATTATTATTTACAGGTTTTATCAAGTTTTAGAGATTTGCTTTCAGTTTGAGTTTGAGAAAGATAATTTTTGATATTTTAATTCTTTATTTTTTTTTTTTGTATTTCTTGTATTTAAAATGACATAAACAAAATAAATGTGTGAAATTCCAAGTGTTCCAATACTTTTGGAGGGCACAGTATCCTAACCTTATGATGAGTGCAAAATGAGTGTGGTATTATTACTGTTTTGTTTAAAAATGTTTAATTTTCACTGTTGCTGCACTTTGTGTGAAATCATAGTCATATTGTATATCATATTGACATGGCATTATTGAGATATGATAATTTGGCCACATTGTACAGTCCTACTGTCAGCTAGCTGAAAACTTTGAATATTAATTTAAATGCTTAAAGTGGCAGGAGTTAAGAGGGCTGTAATTAGGGGGTCAGCTGAAAGGCAAAAAAGAAAAAATGCTTAAAAATGTGGGTGGTCTGGGTGGCAGAGCCCCTCCAGAAGCTTAAAGGTTTTAGCCATACTAATGCTCTCATGAAGCATTTATTCAAAAGAAGCGTTGAAGGACCTACATTACATGATGAGATGCTGAAGAGCTTCGCTCGTTCATGTCTGCGACATATACATATTAATAGCAACAACAACAATAATAGTCATAATAACTAATAATGCTGCAATACAATTTTAGAGAAAGAGACAAAAAGAATCTGATAAAACAAAACACAACAGAAAACAGAAAACCAACTAACACACACAGACACACACACACACATACACACACACACACACACACTCATCTTCAACCGCTTAGTCCAATTAAGGGTTGCGGGGGGCTGGAGCCTATCCCAGTAGTTGTAGAACATCAATCAATCAATCAATTTTTTTATATAGCGCCAAATCACAACAAACAGTTGCCCCAAGGCGCTTTATATTGTAAGGCAAGGCCATACAATAATTATGTAAAACCCCAACGGTCAAAACGACCCCCTGTGAGCAAGCACTTGGCTACAGTGGGAAGGAAAAACTCCCTTTTAACAGGAAGAAACCTCCAGCAGAACCAGGCTCAGGGAGGGGCAGTCTTCTGCTGGGACTGGTTGGGGCTGAGGGAGAGAACCAGGAAAAAGACATGCTGTGGAGGGGAGCAGAGATCGATCACTAATGATTAAATGCAGAGTGGTGCATACAGAGCAAAAAGAGAAAGAAACAGTGCATCATGGGAACCCCCCAGCAGTCTACGTCTATAGCAGCATAACTAAGGGATGGTTCAGGGTCACCTGATCCAGCCCTAACTATAAGCTTTAGCAAAAAGGAAAGTTTTAAGCCTAATCTTAAAAGTAGAGAGGGTGTCTGTCTCCCTGATCTGAATTGGGAGCTGGTTCCACAGGAGAGGAGCCTGAAAGCTGAAGGCTCTGCCTCCCATTCTACTCTTACAAACCCTAGGAACTACAAGTAAGCCTGCAGTCTGAGAGCGAAGCGCTCTATTGGGGTGATATGGTACTACGAGGTCCCTAAGATAAGATGGGACCTGATTATTCAAAACCTTATAAGTAAGAAGAAGAATTTTAAGAATTTAAGAAATGAGGCGGGGTACACCCAGGACAGGACGCCAGTGTGTCACAGGGCCACAAACAGACAAACAAACACAGTCACACCCACATGCACACCTACGGACAAATGAAAGATTCCAGTCCACCTAACCCGCATGTCTCTGGATGTGGGAGGAAACCGGAGCACCTGGAGGAAACCCACGTAAACACTGGGAGAACATGCAAACTCCACACAGAAAGGCCACACCCGGGAATTGAACCCATGACGTTCTCACTCTGAGGCAGCAGTGCTAACCACTAATCCACCATGCTGCCCAGTGCCCACCAACTAACAATGAACATAAATAAATATAGAAATAAATAACTTTAATAATAATAAGTGACTCTTACATCTCCACTTCATCCCTGTATCCTGTGAAAACACATTCTTTATATTTAGTTTTAAACTACTGAATGTTTGGGCACTGGTTTAACTCCCCACCTACACCATTCCACGCTCTCACCCCACAAAATGAAATGCAGAATATTGTTTGTTCTCTTAATTGATATCCCTCCTCTCCATCCCTGAACAATTTCTGTATGTTTTTGGTAAAATGTTATTTTTTTTGCTTTGTACAAGATCTGTGCTGAATTTTATTATGTCTGTTCATTTTAATCGTTTTGACTTTAAGAAGAGTGAGTGAGTATGGTCTTGATAGTGACATTATGAATGACCATATTGGCCTTTTTTTGAAGAATAGTTAGTGATTTTATCAAACTCATGTACACTCAACAAAAATATAAACGCATGGTTTTGCTCCCATTTTGTATGAGATGAACTCAAAGATCTAAAACTTTTTCCACATACACAATATCACCATTTCCCTCAAATATTGTTCACAAACCAGTCTAAATCTGTGATAGTGAGCACTTCTCCTTTGCTGAGATAATCCATCCACCCTCACAGGTGTGCCATATCAAGATGCTGATTAGACACCATGATTAGTGCACAGGTGTGCCTTAGACTGTCCACAATAAAAGGCCACTCTGAAAGGTGCAGTTTTATCACACAGCACAATGCCACAGATGTCGCAAGATTTTAGGGAGTGTGCAGTTGGCATGCTGACAGCAGGAATGTCAACCAGAGCTGTTGCTCGTGTATTGAATGTCATTCTCTACCATAAGCCGTCTCCAAAGGCGTTTCAGAGAATTTGGCAGTACATCCAACCAGCCTCACAACCGCAGACCACGTGTAACCACACCAGCCCAGGACCTCCACATCCAACATGTTCACCTCCAAGATCGTCTGAGACCAGCCACTCGGACAGCTGCTGAAACAATCGGTTTGCATAACCAAAGAATTTCTGCACAAACTGTCAGAAACGGTCTCAGGGAAGCTCATCTGCATGCTCGTTGTCCTCATCCGGGTCTCGACCTGACTCCAGTTCGTCGTCGTAACCGACTTGAGTGGGCAAATGCTCACATTCGCTGGCGTTTGGCACGTTGATGTTCTCTTCATGGATGAATCCCGGTTCACACTGTTCAGGGCAGATGGCAGACAGCGTGTGTGGCGTCGTGTGAGTGAGCGGTTTTCTGATGTCAATGTTGTGGATCGAGTGGCCCATGGTGGCGGTGGGGTTATGGTATGGGCAGGCGTCTGTTATGGACAAAGAACACAGGTGCATTTTATTGATGGCATTTTGAATGCACAGAGATACCGTGACAAGATCTTGAGGCCCATTGTTGTGCCATACATCCAAGAACATCACCTCATGTTGCAGCAGGATAATGCACGGCCCCATGTTGCAAGGATCTGTACACAATTCTTGGAAGCTGAAAATGTCCCAGTTCTTGCATGGCCGGCATACTCACCAGACATGTCACCCATTGAGCATGTTTAGGATGCTCTGGACCGGCGTATACGACAGCGTGTACCAGTTCCTGCCAATATCCAGCAACTTCGCACAGCCATTGAAGAGGAGTGGACCAACATTCCACAGGCCACAATTGACAACCTGATCAACTCTATGCAAAGGAGATGTGTTGCACTGCATGAGGCAAATGGTGGTCACACCAGATAGTGACTGGTATCCCCCCCCAATAAAACAAAACTGCACCTTTCAGAGTGGCCTTTTATTGTGGGCAGTCTAAGGCACACCTGTGCACTAATCATGGTGTCTAATCAGCATCTTGATATGGCACATCTGTGAGGTGGGATGGATTATCTCAGCAAAGGAGAAGTGCTCACTATCACAGATTTAGACTGGTTTGTGAACAATATTTGAGGGAAATGGTGATATTGTGTATGTGGAAAAAGTTTTAGATCTTTGAGTTCATCTCATACAAAATGGAGCAAAACCAAAAGTGTTGCGTTTATTTTTTGTTGAGTGTAGTTATTACCCCAGATCTCTACACAGTAATTGAAATCCGATAAGACAATGGAACAGTGTCGGATGCGGAGTGATTTGTGATCCAGAACATGTTTTGCTTTTTTTTTTTTAAATCACTGAAATGCTTCTTGATAATTTGGTTTGTATATATAGTGGCTTGCAAAAGTATTCAGCCCCTTGGTATTTCACGTATTTTAATTTGTTTATGGCATTTCAAATACAAAAATTAAATCAGGCTTCTCAGTATAAAAATTTCTAAAATTATCTTCCTTTAACCCAAACTCAAAGCAAATCTCGACAATTTATAAATTAATTACAAATATAAAAGCAAAGATGATGGGTTGCATAAGTAATCAGTCCCTTTGGTATAATATCTGTAAATAATCAGTTTAATTGCCAGTTTTCTTCAGACAAGTCAGGGGATGGATACATGAACATTTCCAAGTCACTGAATATGTCTTGAACTTTGTTTGCGTCATTATGAAGAAATACACACAGTATGGCACTCTATGGTAAATCTGTGTGGAGTAGACAGTTCTCAAAAACTGACTGTGCAAGAAGGAGAAGAATGAGGAAGCCACCAAGACACCCAGACAACCCAGAAGAAGTTACAGGCTTCTGTGGCTGTGATTGGAGAAACTGTGCCCAGTGCAAATTCTGCATTTTCTGTCACCACTTATACACCTTCATGATGAAGTGACATAGAGGAGGATTTTCTTAAAAAGAAGACCGGAAAGTTCAGATACAATTTTCCAGAAGGTACAAATGAGATGCAAGCCGAGATTTGATTTTTTTGTTGCAAGAAAATCCTCCTCTATACGTCATGAAGCTGTATAACTGGTGATACAAAATGCAAAACATGCACTATGCACAATTTCTCCAATCACAGCCACAGAAGCCTGTAACTTATTCTGGGTTGTCTGGGTGTCTTTCCTCACTCTTCTTCTTGTACAGTCACTCAGTTTTTGAGAATCATCTACTCCATACAGATTTATCACAGAGTACCATAGTGTTTGTATTTCTTAATAGTTGATGTAAAGTCCAAGACATATTCAGTGACTTGGAAATGTTCATGTATCCATCCTCTGACTTGTCTGAAGACAACAGGCAATAAAATTGATTTACAAGTTATACCAAAGCATTCCATTACTTATGCAACCAATGTTCTTGGCTTTTATATCTTTAATCAATTTATATCAAGTTGTAGATATTTGCTTTCAGTTCGAGTTTAAGAAAGATAATTTTAGAAATTTTATTTTTTGTATTTGAAATGGCATAAAGAAATTAAAATGTGTGAATTACCAAGTGTTCCAATACTTTTGCAGGGCCCTGTATATCAATGATATATGGATAACACAATAAAGCATAAACACTTATTTCCATTGTGGTCCTTGTGAAATTATCATGTGACAAAATAGAGGAGCTTGATTGAACATGTACAAATTGTAAGTAATATAATAGGATCTTAATAATTAATGTAAATAACAATAAATATATAATTAATATAATTATGTATATTATTTTTTATTTAATCAGATTAGTACCTCTGAGATCAAGACCTCTTTTGCAAGGGAGACCTGGACAATTCTAAAGTTTCCAATTCACCTAACCAGCATATCTTTAAATGTAGGAGTGTGTATATATATATATATATATATATATATATATATATATATATATAGTTGCAATGAGATAACAATTAAACAAGTGCAAATTACAAAGAAAACAATAAGATATCAATAATTAATGTAAAGTAACTGTATACCTATAAATATGCACACACAATAACAAATCTGGCACCGAAATTAGGACTAGGATAACAATGGACAAAACAGTTCATTTGGCTAAACATTTTAACGAAAATTCACAATAATAACAAATAAAAGGGTTGAGTTCCTCTTCCCTTAACTGACTGAATAAAAATGACTTTAACTGTTTTTAAAACTTATCTTATTGCTTATGGTCAACCTTGGCCTATTTTAAGAGGTCAGAATGTCACAGACCGTTTCCTATTTTTATGCCCATACAGCCAGGGGTCTTTTTGCATTGTGTTACTTTTTATTTGATTTTGTCCTTTAAGACGCTTTACATTTTTAAGAAACTATTGCAGTCTTTACTGTACACAAGGAGTGATAAAGTGTGTCTCATTCTTATTCCTTTCTCTGTTTGCTGGTGCAGTTACACTGTAACCGTGGCAACCAGCCTCAGTGCTGGGCTGGGTGGTGTGAGCTTTGTTGCCGTAGTAATGGGAGGCCTCTGGTAGTTGAGATTTCTTTTCTTCGAGTCTTCCCTGTTCTTTCCGTTTTCATTGTTTCTGTCTGATGTGAGGGGTGGCGCAGCTGCTTAGAGATGATAAAGAAGCCGCTGGCTGGTTGGTCTGATGCATTTGCTCTTCTGATACTGACAGACAAGTGCAATTAAACATTTGAAGCCATTTGCTTATAAACTGGCTTTTGTGTGTACAATAATATGCAAAATGTTTGAGCGTACACATTTTAATGTCTTTCTATTTCATCAAATTTATATTATAAGGCATTATTTATATCAAAGCTTCTAAACCTGTACTTTTTCGACCAGGGGTGGGCAATCCTGTGCCATGAAGGGCCAAGACACTGCAGTTTTTCCTTACTACCAGTCACCTCAGCAGGTGATTTCATTGACGATCAGGTGTTATGTTAGGGAAGAAGCTCATCTGCAACCCACCTGCTGAGGTGATTGGTTGCAAGAAAAACCTGCAGTGTCTCAGCCCTCGCTGCCCACCCCTGCTTTAGACTCACAGAAAACAATTTTTAACATGATGTGATGAATATATGGTGGACTTCATTTACATCAGTAATTAAAAAATACAAATTGTATGACATTGTTTGGTGAATGTGTCTGGTGTAGGCCAGTTTCGCAGACCGAACGGTCCCCCCTAAAAATTTGTCCACCCTGCCTTCACTGCACATACTTCATTTTGGAGCTCAGCAGCTCATCTGAGAAAGAATCTCTTCACCTAAAGTGCTGAAATGGATTAATGGGATTATTAACCATTAGATGGCAAGGTAAAACCTCTATCATTCTGAAGTCAGTTTTAAGCAGAAACAAGGCTGTTTTAAGCAAAAACAAGGTGATAATCTGTGACGCTTTGAAATGATGGGCACGCTGACTGCTTTGGTGATTACACACAAAAACAAAGCAGTACGCCATTTTGCCGTGTGAAGTTATGCTGTGTATACGAGGGCTGTCAATAAAGTAACGGTCCTTTTTATTTTTTTCAAAAACTATATGGATTTCATTCATATGTTTTTACGTCAGACATGCTTGAACCCTCGTGTGCATGCATGAGTTTTTCCACGCCTGTCGGTGACGTCATTCGCCTGAGCACTCCTTGTGGGAGGAGTCGTCCAGCCCCTCGTCGGAATTCCTTTGTCTGAGAGGTTGCTGAGAGACTGGCGCGTTGTTTGATCAAAATTTTTTCTAAACCTGTGAGACACATCGAAGTGGACACGCTTCGAAAAATTAAGCTGGTTTTCAGTGAAAATTTTAGCGGCTGATAAGAGATTTTGAGGTGATTCTGTCGCTTTAAGGACTTCCCACGGTGCGAGACGTCGCTCAGCGCTCTCAGCCGCCGTCGTCAACCTGTTCAAGCTGAAAACCTCCACATTTCAGGCTCTATTGATCCAGGACATCGTGAGAGAACAGAGAAGTTTCAGAAGAAGTCGGTTTCAGCATTTTATCCGGATATTCCACTGTTAAAGGAGATTTTTTTAATGAAAGACATGCGGACGGATCCGCGCGTCGGGACGCAGCCGACGCGGTGTGGCGGCACAGGAAAAACACCTCCGTGTTTATAACCATTTGTAAAATCCAGGCGGCTTTTGATGGCTTTCAGTGGAGTGAGTATATGAGAAATTGTTTAACAGCAGGACATGTTCCAACTTGTCCTTAAGGCTTTCAACAGAGGTGTTTTCCTGTGGCGGAGCGTCGCAGCGGCTGC
The DNA here is from genome assembly GCF_902500255.1 of Thalassophryne amazonica. Lineage (NCBI taxonomy): Eukaryota > Metazoa > Chordata > Actinopteri > Batrachoidiformes > Batrachoididae > Thalassophryne > Thalassophryne amazonica. Next base: position 105,104,438 of record NC_047111.1, on the reverse strand, counting down.
GTCCCGACGCGCGGACCCGTCCGCACGTCTTTCATTAAAAAATCTCCTTTAACAGTGGAATATCGGAAAATGCTGAAACCGACTTCTTCTGAAACTTCTCTGTTCTCTCACGACGTCCTGGATCAATGGAACCTGAAATGTGAAGGTTTTCAGCTTGAACAGGCTGACGACGGCGGCTGAGAGCGCTGAGAAACGTCTCGCACCGTGGGAAGTCCTTAAAGCGACAGAATCACCTCAAAATCTCTCATCAGCCGTTAAAATTTTCACTGAAAACCAGCTTAATTTTTCGAACCGTGTCCACTTCGATGTGTCTCACAGGTTTAGAAAAAATTTTGATCAAACAAAGCGCCAGTCTCTCAGCAACTTCTCAGACAAAGGAATTCCGACGAGGGGCTGGACGACTCCTCCCACAAGGAGTGCTCACAGGCGAATGATCACCGACAGGCGTGGAAAAACTCACGCATGCACACGAGGGTTCAAGCATGTCTGACGTAAAAACATATAAATGAAATCCATCGTTCTTGAAAAAATAAAAAGGACCGTTACTTTATTGACAGCCCTCGTATATTGTGCAATGGTGGTCAAATCCCACGGTATCACGCAGGGTTGAAATGAGACTGCACTTCCCTGTTTTCTCTGTGCCTTATCTAGAATGTATATTTATTTGTTTAAATAGCTTGTATATATCTTCACCTATTTATATACTCACGTTTTTCACTTGGTCTACTAAGTTAGTTATTTAGCAGTCATAGGTGATAACTTCTTTTTATCTTTTCTTATTCTCAAACTCAGTGGAGGAGTGGCACGCCTAATCTTGTTGTATGTGTACAATGACAAATAAAGCTTCTATTGTATTCTATTCTACCTGTTTGTTTGAATTTTTATTTATTCTTTTTTTTCCCAACAACGTGAATTTCGATCATATTGGCAATGTCATATCATGAATCCCCTATTTAATGGCTAATAAATAAATGATACTGGTGCCAATGAAAATTCTTTTTAGGACTTAAGCCTTAAAAACCCTACAGGCTGTGCACTTTAAAGATCTCCATATCACAGAGTAAAATCAATTAAAACCATAAAACAATTTTGTACAAGCCTCGATAACAGGTGTATTTAAATGATGACGATGTTCGTCCTTCGCAAGCGAAGATGACCATTTTTCTTCACATTCATCACTAGGTAATATGTGTGCGGAGATGGCTAACCAAGCCAATCTTCGATCTGAATTTTCTGCTGAATTTTCCGGCATTGTCGCTTTTGCTGCAGTTTTTGGATGTGTTTCACTTCAGAGTCCGCTAAGCCTGTTTGACTGAGGCACGCTACGAAGTGCGGTCTTGTGCAACTTCTTCCCAGAATTCAGGGGGGATATTACAACACTTCATGGAGGCTTTGAGGGTGTCCCTATACCGCTTTCGCTGTCCACCACGAGGTCTCCTCCCTTCCTTGAGCTCCTCATGGAATAGATGCTTTGGAAGGCAGTTGTCTTCCATGCTGTGTACATGGCTGGCCCATCGAAGCTGGGAGCGCATGAGTGTGCGCAAATGCTCTCCATCTGAGCTTGCTCGAGAACCTCTGTGTCTGGAACTTTGTCCTGCCATTTGATGCCGAGAAACGTTCTCAGGCATCTCATGTGGAAAGCGTTCAACTGTCTGGCATGGCGACTGTAGACAGTCCACGTTTCACTGGGGTACAGTAGGGAAGGAAGTACCACGGCACTGTACACCTTCAGCTTGGTTTGGAGGCTCAGTTCATGTCGCTTCCAGACTCAGTCACGGAGTCTGCCTAAAGCCCCGTTTACCCATAGACGGTAAGAGCTCTCGGAAGCGTCCCGGAAGAGTTTTTGGCTGTCTTAAGGATCAAATTCCGTTGTTAACCACAGCCACAGCAAGTCTCTGTCCATTGACCATTATGGTTGGCTCTATGTAGGTGGCTCCTGGGGGTTGCTGGTGTAAGACCTCACTCAGTCTTCTTGGTGGAGATTGTGAGGCCGAAGTCATCACATGCTGAGGAGAACAGGTCCATGCCATCCTGCATCTCCCACTGTGTCCTGGCATTCAATGCACAGTTGTTGGTAAAGAGAAGCTCACGGGCAGTGTCTTCCTGTACTTTGGTTTTGGCCTGCAGCCTGCTCAAGTTGAAGAGCTTTCTGTCAGTCTGGTACCTAAATTCAATACTGATATCACCATCCCAGAAGGCGTCATTGAGCATGGCAGAGAACATCATGCTGAACAGGTAGGGTCAGCACGCAGCCCTGCTTTATGCCATTGGTCATGGGGAAGGGCTCTACAATAGGTGCTAATTAGAGCAATTGTTAGTCACTGCCAATAGCAGTCTGCCTTTCAGTAGGAGGGGTCTGGTTAGGTTTAAAACTCCAGCTTTGCTGGCTTCTGTTATTCTCTAAAAGAGTCAAGACAGAAGTCAGACTACAAGAGCAAGAAATTCAGCTGAGGAAGCTTCTACGATTAGAAGCGAAACATCCTCGCGTCAAGCAACCCAGTCCAGTCGACGATTCAAGCTTCTCTACTGTCCACTCCTAAAGCCACACTGGCTCTCTGGTAGCAGGCCTTGCTCGAGATGTGTGTTGAGCCGGTTCAGGAAGATTGTGGCAAGCAGTTTTCCAGCAATGGAAAGCAGCAAGATGCCACGGTGGTTGTTGCATGCTTTCCTGTTTCCTTTCCGCATGTAGAGGTGGACAGTTGAGGCGTCCTTGAGCTTTTCTTGGTGCCACATAGATTTGAACAGCTCTGTCAGGAGCACAGCAGACAGCGGATGCCAGAGGTGAAGATCTCGGTAGGATCAAGTCAGCACCTGGTGCTTTGCCACTGGACAGCTGCTTGATGGCTTTCACCACCTCTTCTTCGGTTGGCGGATTGGTGAGCGAATGATTGATGGGGACCTACAGCAGCCTGGCGATAACTTCCTCATTGATTGTGGACAGCGGTTGAGGACGTCATGGATGTGTTCCGCCCAGTGCGCCAGGATCTTCTCCTTGTCTGATGAGAGTGTTCCATTTGCACTGAGGAGGGGGGACGATCCCGATGATATTCCAAATGACACATGGTCTTTGTGACTCTCACATCCTGCCTGTCCCGCTGCCTGACGATGATGTAGTCTATCAGATGCCAGTGCTTGGAGCATGGGTGCATCCAGGACGTCTTGCTACAATGGGGTAGGTGAAAGATGGAGTTGGTGATGAGAAGCCCATGTGCAGCACAGGTTTCCAGGAGCAGTAGCCTGTTTCTGTTGCAGTTCCCTACACCGTTCTCCTCAGGCCTCCCTCCATGATAAATGGTCTCTGCTGACTCTGGCATTGAAGTTGCCAAGGATCATAAGTTTGTCCTGGGTGGCTGAGATGTGTTTTTTAGGTCCTCATGGAACTCATCAAGCGGTCATTGATTCCCTTCATGGGTGGAGACAACTTGTAGACCATACTGGACTTGATGGCGAAGCCGACGCCTGCCTCATGACGCTCATCTTGGCCGCGACCAATCCAAAAGAAAGTGTAACCAGCACTCTGCTTTGACAGCTGTCCTTCCTTGGGCTCACTGAGAGCGCCGATCTGGATGTTGTATCTGGCCAGCTTGTTTGGGAGGGCAGACCTCCTGGCCGGTCTGTTCTGGTATGGTCTAAAAGGGTGCTCACATTCCAAGCACCAAAGAAACGCCTATCTACAAAGGTGACCCCGGTCACCTTTGTAGATAGGCGTTTCTTTTTTGTTGCTTCTTACCGCTGGGATGGGATCCCCGCCAGCTGTGGCGTGCTGACCAGGGTGAGAGAGAAAGGCAATTTTTTAGGGCTCCATTTATCGCTCCTTCTCCAGGCTATGGGGAAGCAGTGCATCCCTTAAAAGGGCTGCTCCATCACTCAGGTGGTTGCCTGCCTTTCAGGGCTGTCTCCGTCTCTTTGGAAAACGACCCTGGCCTGAGCTGCCTGTGTGTGGAGTTGTGACTACGACTGCCAGTGTATCAGCACCTGTTGCTTTGCCATGCATCCATCGCTGCAGGACTCTGTGATAATGATGTGATGAGGGTGAAGTAATGACTTGCACGTAAATTTTATTAAAGTGAGGGAGAGTTGCGCATGGTCGTCAGCCTCACTCTCTCGTCCCTGCACATCTTAACACTGTGGCAAGATAAAAATCAAGACGGCCGGGATGCAGTGGATGGCCAGGGGTGTCTTACTGGTGACATTGTGCCCTACTCACGCTCCACAGCACTTTGCTGAGAATACCTTCATGCCCATTGAACCTGTCGAGAGATTTCGTCTGCGCAGTCTTCCAGAATCAGACTTCATTTTGTTTTCAGAGTGGTCTTCTCTTAGAGGGATGGTCAGCCAAGACTATAGGGCTCCCTCTACTCTGCTATTTGCCCATAGCTGGGGCTTTGGATCATGAACACCAGGGCATGTCCACACACTGGTGGGGCCTGCACGTTGCAATCTTTAGGGGCCAAACCTCCTCCAAGTTCTTGTAGTATAGCCTGGGTCCGCAAGGTACCCAGTGAATGTGTGTTGCCACTGAAGGCACTACATAGGGCTTGTAGTGGAGAGGCTAATGTACTGGCAGGAGAGGCTTACACACACGGCTCTCTTTTCGCAGTTGCGTTACACAGCGGTGCTAGCCAGCAATGAGGGCTAAAAGCAAGAGGTGACAAGCACCCATACACTTCGCCAATGCACTAGATGCTTCACACTACCATTTAACACACAGTGTATTTAATAATGAGATAGTATATATTTAACATGCTTGTGGCTTTTTGTGGTTAAGGCTGAAAAAAGACATGAAAGACACGAGCCTAAATTTAGATTTTTTTTGTTCTTGTGACGAAGTCCTTTCCATGCTCGTGTACAGGGGCCATTATATGTATTACTTTCTTTCCTGTCATTGCTTTCTTATAGGATACACAGCACTCTCCAAAAATGTCTTGCGCTTACACAGTGTCCTTTTTTCTATTTGGAATAAAGTGCACTCAGTGGCCAGAAAAATAAACACACTTCTGATTTTAATAAACTAAGAACAAAAATTAATTTTGTACTTGTTGACAAGAAGAAAAATATCCAAGCAGTCATAGAGCGCGAGGCGGGGTACACCCAGGACAGGACGCCAGTCTGTTGCAGGGCCACAAACAGACAAACACATTCACACCCGCTCGCACACCTATGGACATTTTAAAGATTCCAGTCCACCTAATCCGCATGTCTTTGGATGTGGGAGGAAACCGGAGCACCCGGAGGAAACCTACGCAAACACGGGGAGAACAGGCAAACTCCACACAGAAAGGCCACTGGCCTTCTCCCTGTGAGGCAACAGTGCTAATCACTAAGCCACTGTGCTGCCTCACTCCTGTATAGTGAATGGCTATACCATATGGCACCTGTACTTTGTGGTAAATCACTGGTTTCTGCCTTGCTCAGTGGCAGGTCTTTGTTCAGGGTGATCATTTGAAATGTTGGCATTGCACCAAAGGGTGACAAAATGTGACAAAGAAACTCTAATTCCAACCATATGACTAGTACAAACCATATTAATTTAAATATTAATTTAATTGTGGAAATGCCAATCGGCCATCATTCGCCTCTTACAGCTTCTTCTTATATGAAAATGTATATTTAGTAAAAATCCAGTTTAGTTTTATTTGCTTGCAGTGGATTCAACATCCATTACATGGCAGCAGTTGTTGTTCACCTTGATGGCACCTTGGCATGATGACTTCTTTCTATCCAGTATGTAAATGGTAAATGGACTGCATTTATATAGCGCTTTTCCATCTGCATCAGACGCTCAAAAGCACTTTACAATTATGCCTCACATTCACGCCGATGTCAGGGTGCTGCCATACAAGGCGCTCACTACACACCGGAGCAATAGGGGATTAAAGACCTTGCCCAAGGGCCCTTAGTGATTTTCCAGTCAGGTGGGGATTTGAACCCATGATCTTCTGGACTCAAACCCAACACCTTAACCACTAGACCATCACCTCCCCTAATGGTGGTACTCAGGTCAAAGCAGTTTCAGTCTTTTGTTCATGGTAATGAGTCATTCATGTCATCAGGGGAGTCGTCAAGGGAGCCATCAGGGGAGGCTTCTGTCCCATCATTAGGAGAGTGCTAAGTAGAGCACAATAGGTGCTAATTAGAGCTATTGTTTAGTCACTAGACTATAGCAGTCGGCCTCTCGGTAGGAGGGGTCTGGTTAGGTTAAAAAACTCCAGCTTTTGTTGGCTTCTGGTTTATTCTTCTCTGCAAGAGTCAAGACAGAAGTCAGACTACCAGAGCAAGAATTTTAGCTGAGGAAGCTTCTGTGATTTGAAGCAAAACGTCCTCACGTCAAGCAACCCAGTCCAGTCAAAGATTCAAGCTTCTCTACTATGGAAACCACCTGGACAACTGAGAGCCTACACAGAAACATTGCGACCAACTGTGGGCATGATGCCCTGGCACTGGTACGTAAGCTGGAAAGGACTGCTAAAAAGATAACTAACTTTAGAAACCACTTAAGATTTAACCTAAGATGCAAACAAAACAATGTTATTCCAAAATGCACAAAGCAAAAGGCACTAGAAGCAGGCCACACAGCAGAAAAGATCCAGCACAGTTACCTTAGGAGGATTTTGGGTCTTAGAATTAGAAGGCTTCCTTTTAAAATATTAGACCTCCAAAATAATCTTGATAGTCTTTACAAAAGGTTAGAAACCTTAGTGGGGAAGAGGCCCATAATAAGATCACAAAGTTCATAGTTAAAATTCAAATGGCTGAGCATTTAAAAAGTAAGGAGTGGCAAATCAGGAAGTTTCACAACCTTTTAGTGGAGGAAAAGTGTACTTTCAGGGGTAGTAGTTTTAAAGATACACCCAGACAAATTAGTGACAACAGGGAAAATTGGGTAAAGAATCTGTCCGACAGGGTTCTTACACAGACAGAAAAGGATGTGCTCACCAAAGAACTAAATTTCTCAGTGACCCCTAAACATATACCGACAGTAGATTACATCACTGCAGTAGAGTCAGCCATTAAACATAACAGTCTGTCAGAGTCAGAATCACAGCAGTGCTTAACAGTGCTAAGCCTCCTCCGTCCAACATCACAGGAGAAGAACAAAAAGCTTTGGCAGCACTGCAGAAGGACCAAAGCATCCTTATCCTGCCAGCAGATAAAGGCAGATGCACGGTGGTCCTGAACACATCGGACTACGAGGCCAAGATGAACAACTTGCTCAGTGACTCCAGTACATACGAAGAGAGACCCCATGAGTGGCGATAAGAAGAAAATCATTAGCTACCTCCAAAACCTGGAGAAAGAGGGACTCATCGACAGGCAGACATACTACAGACTGTACCCGGGGGACACCACTCCATGCATCTATGGACTGCCCAAAATCCACAAACAGGACGTGCACTCAGGCCTATTGTAAGTAGCACAGATTCCATCACATACAATTTGGTCAAGCACCTCAAGTGGATTTTGGCTCCTCTAGTGGGTAACCCAGACCACCATGTGGAGAACACACAAGATTTTGTGAACAAGATCAAGGACCTGCAGCTGGAGGCAGATGAAACTATGATGTCATTTGATGTGATTCCATTGTTCACCTGCATCCCCACCGCTGAGGCCATCTCAGCTGTGAGGCAGAGACTGCTGGAGGATGTGTCTCTACCTGAAAGGACCAAACTCACACCAGACCACATCTGCCAGCTCTTGGAGATCTGTCTTAACACCACGTATTTCCTGTTTAGGGGGAATTACTACAGGCAGATCCATGGTTGTGCGATGGGGTCTCCGGTATCCCCCATTGTGGCCAATCTGTACATGGAGCGAGTGTCGAAGACAGCCTTGACGTTGTTCACGGGCATCTCTCCCAGTCACTGGTTCAGATATGTCGATGACACATGGGTTAAAATCAAGCAACAGGAGGTCGAGGACTTTACAGAACACATCAACTCGGTGGATTCCAGTATCAAGTTCACACGTGAGGATACCAGAAACAACCATTTAGCCTTCTTGGACTGTGATGTTACGATTGGAGAGAACAGGCAACTCCAGACAGAGGTTTACAGAAAACCCACTCACAATGACCAATATCTGCTCTTTGACTCAAACCACCCCCTTGAACACAAGCTCGGGGTGATCAGGACTCTTCAACACAGAGCCCTACAGGTGCCCACAACTGCAGAGGGAAGGGCTAAAGAACAACAACTTGTACGGAAAGCCCTCACAGTATGTGGGTACCCACGATGGTCCCTGGACAAAGTGCAGAAGTCCCAGAAAACAAAGAGACCAGATAGACAGGAGACGGAGACAAGAAGAAGAGGAGTGTCTCTCCCTTATTTAGCAGGAGTAGGGGAAAAACTACAGAGGATCTTCAGACAGCACAAAATCCCAGTTTACTTTAAACCGGTTAACACCTTGAGACAGAAATTAGTTCACCCTAAGGACAGGATCCCTAGTTACAAACAGAGCAATGTAGTGTATTATATCAGATGTCAGGAAAACTGTAATGAACACTACATAGGTGAGACTAAGCAACCTTTAAACAAGAGGCCATACCAGCACCGCAGAGAGGTCGCCAGTGGTCTGCAGTTCATCTCCATCTGAAAGACACTAACCACACATTTGAGGACAAGGAAGTTAAAATCTTAGCCAGAGAGAAGAAATGGTTTGAGAGAGGTGTCAAGGAAGCATTCTTTGTAAAACAGTTGAAACCCAGCCTTAACCGGGGGGCGGGTCTCAGACACGCTTTGTCCCGTTTACAATGGGGTACAGGGTGCTCAGGTCAAAGCAGTTTCAGTCTTTTGTTCATGGTAATGAGTCATTCCTGTCATCAGGAGAGTCGTCAAGGCAGCCATCAGGGGAGGCTTCCATCCCATCATTAGGAGAGTGCTAACTAGAGCACATTAGGTGCTAATTAGAGCTATTGTTTAGTCACTAGCCTATAGCAGTCGGCCTCTCGGTAGGAGGGGTCTGATTAGGTTAAAAAACTCCAGCTTTTGTTGGCTTCTGGTTTATTCTTCTCTACAAGAGTCAAGACAGAAGTCAGACTACCAGAGCAAGAATTTTAGCTGAGGAAGCTTCTGTGATTTGAAGCGAAACGTTCTCACGTCAAGCAAACCCAGTCCAGTCGAAGATTCAAGCTTCTCTACTATCCATATCTATTTTTTAGTGGTTATGCAGATGAAACTACTGCCTTCTTGGTGCAGGTAACAGTGCTGTTGGACTGGATTGAAATTCAGTGTTTAGTGTGTTATTAATACTTCTGCACCATAACATTGAGAAACACATTAACAATATAACACAGTTAAAGAAAAGTAATTCTAACAACCAAACAGTATATTAGAATATTTATTGCAAGACTTGTGCAGCAGCCTTTGTTCTGGTGTGTTGCACACGTGTTGTGTTTTCTGTGATTGGATTTTCTATCCTGCTATTCTTTACCAGGCACGTAGACCTGCTGTGTGCTGACGTCATTGTTTCACTGAATCACTTTGCAGCTTCACCCACAGTGTCTGCCTGCCAATTTCTAAAATCATTGTTTCTATTTTAGGAGAAGGACAAATTAATAGCATTTTTTTCTGCGTCTCCAGATAATGTCTATGTGTGTCCGAGTGCACATTCTATTAAAATGCCAATATTATTTAAAATACTATTTTTATGTCCTCAAAAATAGTGCAGACCAGAAATGCACTACTGCATTGTGACTGAAACCCTGCCTGCAGATTTTGGAGATTTCTCTCTTGTTACATCATTTGACAGGAAGAAGAAAAAAAAATCTGTCAGATCTGCTCAAAATGCTCCCGGCCCTCAAGCATTAATGTATAATCAACATCCTGGGTGTGATAATAAAATGTGACCTGTTACGTCTGTGTGTGCATGCATGTGTGTGTATCTGTGTACTCTAAATCTGAGGATTTTAAACATGAGGTTTGATCCCAGAATGAAACCAGGGATTATGCACGTTTGGTAGCACAGGAGGGTGGGAGCGGAGTCAACATGAAATTTATGAATGTTTACCATTTTCAGTAGTATTTATTTATTTTTTTAGATTAAAACCATAAAGTATTACTCTTGTTAAAATGAATGCACAGGAATGGTTATTTATATTCCTTTTTCTAGAATCATGTTGGCTTGAAATTTATAGGCTAAATGTTGAATTTATTATCCATAAATAAAATTGGCAGATTAATAGCTGATGAAAATGATTATTAGTTTAAAAATAGACCGACTGATTAATTGTTTAGTCTATAAAATGCAAAAGAGGAAAATGCAAAAAAATAAAAAATAAATAAAAAATAAAAAAGGTAAACTAAGGGAAGATTTTAAAATTGACTATTCCGTGTGACACTTATTTCAAAATCCAGAGATAATAAATTTATGATAAAAAAAACAATAACAGCTATAACCAAAATGTTATATTTTTTCCTGATTAGAAAAACATAAATTTAATACATTATGAAGCAATTGATCAATAAGAATATGGGCTTATGTTATCACATCTGTTTGTTTACAAGATGAAAAAAAAAATGTTTGATGGATTTCAACATTTTCCAAGGAGATGGTATATTGAGGAAAGACCTGATTACATATTATTTAATGAGATCAGAACGACCTGCTTTATAACATCACAAGGAGCGTCACTACTAATTAGGGAATAACCCAGTTGTGTCTGATGATTTGCGGACATTAACGCTGGATTTTATGGTTGCAAATTGAGTTTTAAACGGATATTGAAATGTCACACGATTAACCATATTGAAATCTTACACGATTAACCAATCAGATTTGCGGAACAAATGTAATTGGATTAGAATTGGCTGTTGGCGGAGGTAACTGCTCTCTGACTGACCTTCGGCTTTCTACTAGAAACGGCTGATTGGAAGCTTTGTACTTATTTTTGTAGTAGATATTCTCACTCGCTGATCTTCAACTGCTTACTCCAGTTAAGGGTCATGGGGGGGCTGGAACCTATCTCAGCAGTCATGGTGCGTGAGGTGGGGTGCACCCTGGGCAGGACACTAGTCTGTCACAGGGCCACATATAGACAATGAATACATTCACACCCGCACACACACCTACGGACAATTTAAAGTTTCCAGTCTATCTAACCAGCATGTCTTTGGATGTGGGAGGAAGCCGGAGCATCTGGGGGGAACCCACACAAACATGGGGAGAACACGCAAACTCCACACAGAAAGGCCACAGGTGGGAATCGAACCCATGACACTTCTTACTGTGAGTTAACAGTGCTATCCACTAATCCACTGTGCCAGCCCTAGATAATCTTGTTCTGTTTTAAAGTAATTTCACAATGATCGTGATTTCTGTATATGTTCATTGACTCAAAATGATAAATGTGTCCTGAATGTGAAATTCCAAACAGAATAAGTCGTGACAGGTGAATGTTGGTTCTGTTGTCTACAGATGGATATGATGTGGTACCAAAACCATTTCTTCTTCTCCTCCTCCTCCTCCACCCTTCTCTTCATGAATATTGGGGGATGTATGTATGTGGAGGGAGGGGGAGGAGGCAGGGACAAAGGGAGAAAGAGGCGAGGAGACAGGAGGGAGTGTGATGTCGTCAGAGGCCTGGCAGTGCGCAGACTCTGTGAGTCGGACCATTGATTGGAAAACAACGGGCTGTGGGAGGACGGCTGAGGGAAGGGATTCAGACCACAGCTCACACCACGCTGCCATCTTTCTCTCCTCGTGATTTTTGCTCCCTTTGGCCCTGGAATGAAAAGAATTGCTGCTCGTCCACAGAGGAGAGCGTCTTAGACACAGATCATCCCCGTCCCACAGTCTGGCTCGTCTGCTGCAGGTAATCCGCTCTCACTCTTCCATCTTTAGTCCGAGGACCATGCTGTACATCATCTTCCTCCATCCCTTCCCTGTAACCATGGTTTCCTCCATCTCTCCCATCCTGCTGCTGTCCTCCTCCTCCTCCTCCTCTCTCACTCCTTTTCCTCCCATAGTGAGCTGAGGACATGCAGTTGCTTGATTTCAATTTCAGCCACAACCACCTACAGATTAACTTAACGCCACTTGAGGGGAAAAATCCAAATGATGTGACATTTGTCATGTCAGATATAAGCTGTCTTCTGTTATTTCCGCATTTCCCGTGACACACAAAGGTTATCACTTACAGTATAAATTTACAGCCATTGACTTTGTTCTGATCTAAAATAATGTTCACACACAAACATTGGTTCATTTGCATTAAATGTCCTCTGATTAGCTTTGTTTTGTGTGTGTGTGGGGGGGTCCCCATACCTGTGTGACACCAGGCAGAAAAACACCTGAGACCAAGTGAAGGTCAGATGCACAACAAGCATCACACTGTACACACATGCACACTCCCACCTCCACAGGACACATACTGCTGTCAGCTCGAATGTAGTTGCTTTGCTTTTGCAATAACAAGATAATGCAAATAAAGATAATTTGTCAGAGACCTGAACACTGGACATACAACTGTAATAAGTGCTAAATATTAAAGAAATGTAATGACATTTCAGTTTATAAAGCTCATCCAGGACAGAAACTGTCTGGACCTGAAAATTTATTACCTCCGCCGACGTAGTTGTTTGTCTGTTTGTGACAGCCTGTAACCCACAATTTTTCATATATCGTTATGATTTTTTTTTTTTACAGAGGATTCATATCCTGATAGACAAGAAGTGATTCAATTTTTAAAGCAAAGTCAGGAACAATCTAGGAAAATTGGAAAAATCCCTATCTTTAACAGTGAATAAATTTTCAAAAATTCATACCTTTGTCAAAAAAGATCAAGTTTATTTCAGATTTGAGAGCGTTATGTAGGATGGTATCCTTTATTGACTGACAAAGTTTGATCCAGATCTGATCTGGATTACAAATTTTATGGCTGTTTAAATTTAACATTGAAAACCCCATTTAATATATATTTTACATTATATCCTAATCAAACATGCCCCAATCACTCTCATATTTGAAAGTGAGGTGCAGACTGACACTCACTATCACCTGACAAACTTTGATCCGGATCTGATCCGGATTGCGGATTTTGTGGACATTTGAATTTAATATTGAAAAACCCATTTGGAGTACATTTAGCATTATATTCAATCAAAAGTGCTTCAATCACTCATTTTTCTGTTATGGATTTACCTACACCACCAAAATTGGATGGAGGTTCCAATTTTATTCCTGTTTGTGTATCTTCCAGTTATCAGTTGGAAACCAAGTGCCAAAAAGCAATGACAAATTGCGAATAGCAGAGATAACCAAAGTTCTGTGAAAATGATCTGAAAAAGAATTTAGACCCTGACAACGCCACAAAAAAAAAACTTCGACTGAAGTGCATGAACTAACTAAATACTTACTCCTGACATTTGATCACGTCTAATTTAGCTTATGACAAGTCACTTCTAACAGGACTTTAACCTTGAAAATTTCTAGGGTAAAAATTTGTGGAATTGGAAACTATTGTTGGCAGAGGTTGGTGCTGTATGCGCGCGGTGCTCTGGTTTTAATTTTTTTAATGAGGCAATTTATTTATTACAACTCTTTAGCAACATGTCAGGATCACACTCACTCATCTTCAACCACTTATCCAGGATCAGGTTGCCGGGATCGTGTCAGGATGTTAAAATAAATTGAATAGTTAATTTTGAATGCAGTTTCAACATACGTCATCCACGGGGGCACCTTCAGGCTCCCATAGTTGATAATCCACCTAAGAGCTGCAAAACTGTTGAGACAATAACGGGGCCTGTCATGTTTTTGTGCGTGTTTACTTCATTGCTTTGGTATGGATGCAACAGCCACGCCGCTCTGAGCATACCTGAGCCTGTCAGATCTAAAAAATAAACAAGGCATGTCCTTAGCTGTGGAGCCGCTTTGGAATATCAGTAGCACCGAAGATGCATCAGGAAGTCTCAAATCTCAATGCAGATCTGCACCAGATCCACTATCACAACCCTGAGCAAAAAACAGCAACTTCAGAGCCTCCTGCTCGAAAATAAAGGACAGACTAAGTGAGGAGTTGACACCTGACCCAAACCCATGTGACCCATGTCCACTCAGCTGTAAACAGGTCCCCGCCTTGGCTAGTTCTTGCATCCCATCAAGGGAGATTCTCATCCACTTCATGCTTAGGGTGTCCCCAGTTCCTGTATTGGACTTATTTTCTTTATTCAAATGTATTCAAATTGAGATCAATTTGAAATCACTACGATATCAAAATGTAATTCAATAACAGTTTAATTTTAATGCAATTTCAAAATCCCGGCTCCCCAGTTAACAAGCTGGCAGGATCTCTAATATAAATCATTTTCCACATTCATTTGCTAAAGTGAGCTAGTAAAATTGGATGTGTCTGGAAAGTGTTGTGAGCAAACTGAATGTGATTTTCAGTCCAGTAGTCCTGAAGCAGTGCCTGACTGCCACCTGCAAAGAAGCACTGTGACACAGTTAGAGACCGATTTACATGTCAACATCATCACTCCAGCAGGAAGAGCTTTACATATGAAGGACGAGATCCTGAAAACTAATATGGCTGTTGGCCATCATTTTGCTAAGTGCTGTGATGAGGCTGGGCAGGCTTGATTTAAATGGACTTCTCTGAAGTCTCCCCACTTAAGACAGGTCACAGTCCAGAAAAGCAAGAGGGGTGGAATGTTGACCTCAGTGCTGTAATTACACTGCGTCAGACTGCTTGAGAGAGATACATCTCAAAGTCTGACCGCAGCACGAAGACAGACTGCTTCTTTATATATTATAGTTTGTGCTGCTTAATTTAAGTTTTCAGATGGTCATTTGAGATACACTAGTGTTCAGAATAATAGTAGTGTTATGTGACTAAAAAAAGTAATCCAGGTTTTGACTGTATTTCTTATTGTTACATGGGAAACAAGGTACCAGTAGATTCAGTAGATTCTCACAAATCCAACAAGACCAAGCATGCATGATATGCACACTCTTAAGGCTATGAAATTGGGCTATTAGTAAAAAAAGTAGAAAAGGGGGTGTTCACAATAGTAGTAGCATCTGCTGTTGACGCTACAAACTCAAAACTATTATGTTCAAACTGCTTTTTTAGCAATCCTGTGAATCACTAAACTAGTATTTAGTTGTATAACCACAGTTTTTCATGATTTCTTCACATCTGCGAGGCATTAATTTTGTTGGTTTGGAACCATGATTTTGCTTGTTTACTAGTGTGCTTGGGGTCATTGTCTTATTGAAACACCCATTTCAAGGGCATGTCCTCTTCAGCATAAGGCAACATGACCTCTTCAAGTATTTTGACATATCCAAACTGATCCATGATACCTGGTATGCGATATATAGGTCCAACACCATAGTAGGAGAAACATGCCCATATCATGATGCTTGCACCACCATGCTTCACTGTCTTCACTGTGAACTGCGGCTTGAATCAGAGTTTGGGGGTCGTCTCACAAACTGTCTGCGGCCCTTGGACCCAAAAAGAACAATTTACTCTCATCAGTCCACAAAATACTCCTCCATTTCTCTTTAGGCCAGTTGATGTGTTCTTTGGCAAATTGTAACCTCTTCTGCATGTTGTGTGGGCCGCTGAAGAGGAGGTACTGCTGGCCCACCACCACCAGAGGGCGCCCTGCCTGGAGTGCGGGCTCCAGGCACCAGAGGGCGCCGCCGCCTCACGGGAGCAGCCTCGGTGACAGCTGTCACCCATCACCTGAGACAGCTGACGGCAATCATCAGTGGGGTATATCAGCAGGACGGCATCTCCACCTCATTGCCGAGATATCGTTCTACCTGGAAGGTAATATTCTCAGCTGACTGCTTGACAGTAACCTTTTGTGAGTGATAACAGACCTTTTTTTCCAACGAGAGGTGGAGGTAGCTTTCCTGCCGTGTGGATTACTGGGTGCAAACGCGCCCACCTTTAATTGTGTTTTTGTTCCTCGCCAGCAGTACCAGGTCCGACACGCGGAGGCAGTGGCCACCTGGGAGTTCGGGACTTGGCGGCTCCAGTATACCCGGTGTCCTGTGGCGGAGGAAGCCGTGTGGTACCGGTCTTACCTTGGAGAGGCGTCTCCTATCTTCGAGCCTGCCCACACGACACTTTTGTAAATTGACTGTTGTCCATTTCTGTGATTGGTTGTATTCGTTGTGCACATTCACAACAGTAAAGCGTTGTTATTCGACTTACTCCATTGTCCGTTCATTTGCGCCCCCTGTTGTGGGTCCGTGTTCCTACACTTTCCCAACACTGCACATGTCTTTTATTTAACAGAGGGACTTTGCGGGGGATTTTTGCAAATAAATTAGTTTCACACAAGCGTCTTCTAACTGTCACAGCACTTACAGGTAACTCCAGGCTGTCTTTGATCAGTGGGTGAGCCTTTGCCGTTCTGGTTATTCTTCTATCCATTTTGATGGTTGTTTTCCATTTTCTTCCACGCGTCTGTTTTTTTTTTTTTTTTGTCCATTTTAAAGCATTGGAGATCATTGTAGATGAACAGCCTATTACTTTTTGCACCTGCGTATACGTTTTCCCCTCTCCAATCAACTTTTTAATCAAACTACGCTGTTCTGAACGTCAGGCTTTCAAAGAGAACATCAGGCTTTCAAAGAGAAAAGCATGTTCAACAGGTGCTGGCTTCATCCTTAAATAGGGGACACCTGATTCACACCTGTTTGTTCCACAAAACTGACGAACTCACTGACTGAATGCCACACTACTATTATTGTGAACACCCCCTTTTCTACTTTTTTTTTTTACTAATAGCCTAATTTCATAGTCTTAAGAGTGTGCATATCATGAATGATTGGTCTTGTTGGATTTGTGAGAATCTACTGAATCTACTGGTACCTTGTTTCCCATGTAACAATAAGAAATATACTCAAAACCTGGATTAATCTTTTAAGTCACATAGCACTACTATTATTCTGAACACTACTGTATATAAAATACACATTTGCACTGCTTGGAAATCTTTGTACTTCCCAGCTCATAAACCTGGTGCAGCCTCAGAGCTGATGCATTAGGGGGTTCAGAATGTGGATGCCCCACCTATGATCATGAGAAGTAAAAGGAGTAAGTCCTGCACAAGCCCTAAGGCCCATTAGGCCCATTTTGGGCAGCACAGTGGCTTAGTGGGTAGCACCATTGCCTCACAGCAAGAAGATTATGGGTTCGATTCCCACCTGTGTCCTTTCTGTGTGGAGTTTGCATGTTCTCCCCGTGTTTCCCATATTTAAAGACATGCAGGTTAGGTAAATTGGTAACTTTATAATTGTACAGGTCTCCTTTGCAAAAGAGGTCTCGATCTCAGTGGGACTAACCTGGTTAAGTAAAGGTTATATTAAATTAATTTAGTGCTGGACCAGTGTTTATACCTGGATTCTGTAGCATAAAGCGGATGAGAGACTACGACTCCTTCTGGATGGGGTGCCAGTCCATCGTACGTTACTTCTCCATTTACAGCTGGGAGGATGGAGACAATGCAAATGGAATACCCTGTCCAAAGTGATGGGCGGGAAATGTGAGCAGGAATCAAACCTATAGGTGCACATATTAATAGTCCAGTTCCTGTTTTCATGATCTACTATCTGCTCAGTCTCAATCACTAGCACGAAAATCAGTCAACACACGGAGCTGCAGACAGCAAATGTATGGTATCAAAATTGTTCAGTCACAATATTGAGAGAAGATGATAAAGAAATAGTTTAGTACATTTGCCACTTTCTAAGAATGGATGGCAAACCTGCATTCTTTCATAGTTAGAAATTATTTCACATACAGAGAACATCAGAACTCCAGGGAAAAAAAAACTAAAGACGACAAACAAGGTTCATTCAGACATGCTTCTTTCAATTTTTTTAACACGTTACTTTAATTTCATATTAAAGCAAAGACTGGCATTTGCCAGCGATTAATATTTTCATGCCCCAGAATCTTTCAACCTAATCTGGGAAATCTCAGTGGAGACACTTAATTAACTGGTTTACCATTAAAGCCGACTGGTTGGGGTCCCTTCGGGACCTGGTCCCCTTCTGGTGTTTTAACCTCCATCTTCTCTTTGTTTGGAGAACGTGATGTCATTCCACATGAGGTGAGGCAGACATGATTTAGGAGATGGCATATAAACCCTCTGGGGAGTTTGGTACATTTACCAGATGGGGACAGAAAAAAAATAATTTGTGTTTTGTATTATCTGGCCTTTTCCTTGAACATATTGGCAGTAGAATGACCTTTGTCTCATTTAAATCAGCTGACATTGTCAAACATTTGAAAGCTGCAATCTCTTTTAATATTTGAGTGCATTTAAAGGCAGAATATACCACTACTAATCAAATGATATTCAGTTCTTATTCAAGTCTGAAAATGTGGGAAAATTGTATTTCTTGGAGGACTATTAAAGTTATCAAGAGCTGCTTGGTTGACAAATTTCTGTCACTTAATGCTATTTGTGCCAGCTGTGTCACTGTATTTATTTATTTTTTAGTAGTTTGGGAGGTCCTCATATACTACGGACCAACTTATATATGAGATTTTCCTCTTCAAGAGGCATTTTTAGCAAGTGTGATTTATACTCCTGAAATTCTGTAATTGTTCTTTTACGTCAATGCATCATCCCTGAATCACTTATAGAAGGGTCCAAAATGCCTCTGTGGGTCTTCTAACGAGGTCCTCCAAAAAGGTCAGAAAGTCATTTTGTCTTCTGTGCACTGACTCTCCAAAGACTTCAAACTTCAGATTCTGATTTTGATCATCAGTTTCAGGGCTGAACTAAGTCAGACAACACTATGTTAGTCAACGTTTACATCTGTTTGTCGTGACTAGGTCTGAGGTCTGTTGGATGTTTCTTCGCTCCAGGTTGAAAATGGAAGGAGATTGTGATTTTGAAGTTGTTGCCCCAAATGGTAGAAGTTTCTCCCATTGGACCAAAGATCAGTGGACACCTTGGAAGCATTTAAAACACAGCAGAAGTAAATAAATGTGTACCTGTATAAGTACATTCATTCATTCATCTTCTACCACTTAGTCCAATTAAGGGTCGCGGGGGGCACCCAGGACAGGACGCCAGTCTGTCGCAGGGCCACAAACAGACAAACAAACAAACACAGACACACCTAAGGACAATTTTAAAGATTCCAATCCACCTAACCCGCATGTCTTTGAATGTGGGAGGAAACCGGAGCACCCGGAGGAAACCCACGCAAACACGGGGAGAACATGCAAACTCCACACAGAAAGGCCACGGGAACCCATGGCCTTCTCGCTGTGAGGCAACAGTGCTAACCACTAAGCCACCGTGCTGCCCCTGTATAAGTACAGATAAGGACAAAATTATTAGCCCCTATGAAATTTAGTTTTCTCTTCAAAATTTTCCCAAGTACTTTTTGAACACAGAAAGGAATTTTCAACACAGCATTTCTAAACATCTACTTTTATTTTGGATGCTTACATTATTTTATTTTGCACAAATCACAACAAGGTTCACTCACATGTAAGGTTTAACCATACCACTGAAACAAAAATGATTTCACAAAAGCCAAAAACTACCAGGGTGAAAATTATAATCCCCCTTAAGATCTGACCTTTTTGTTGAGTCATAGCACAAACCCCTGTTGTGCAATGATGTGCTCTACCTTTGCAATACTCAAAGCTTGTAAAATCAAGTTAAAACTGAGTGTTATCTTTCAGTGTACACACAATATAAAAACCCAAGTCAGGGTTTGAGCTGTCACTGGAAAAAGCATCAAATGAAATCAGTTTAGACTTGAGAAAAATAATTATTGATGTCCACAAAGCAGGAGAAGGATATGACGTTATCACAGCCTTTCCAAGTGTTAAGAACTGGAGTGAGAAGTATCATCAAGAATTTCAAAGAGAGCCACAAAGTACAGAACCAGCATGATAGATGTAGGACGTGAAAGATTGCAGAGACTGTGGGAAAAGAATTAATGAAAGATGTGTCTGAAGACCCCAGAACATGTGCCAAAACACTAGTGAAATGACTTATCCAAGTTTAGAATTGTAATCTCAAAGAGGACAATCACTAGAGAACTGAACAGCAAAGGACTGTGAGGTTGCAGACCCAGAAAAACTCTACTTCTGCAGAAGAGACATTGTCAAGCCAGACTGTATGTTTGGAGAAAGAAGGTAGAGGTGTAGAACCCAAAGACCACCATCCCCACAGTGAAACATGGCAGTGGGAGTATGATGCTGGGGCTCCAGTGCATGTGGAACTGGGTGTTAACCCCCAAATTGTGAATTAGCTGCAAATTGTGAATTATCCGCAAACCGTTAATTGCAAAACGTGAATACTGAAAAAATATATCCCAAAACGTGAACATGGGTCTTACAAAACATGAACTCTGGTCTCGCACTACAGCCAGTGAGGTGGGAAGGTGATCCGAGCAGTTCTCACTTCTGGTGTCAAGTGCCCGGCCCCACTGGGTGTCTTCCGCTCCGGGGACTGTGTCAGGGCTCAGGCGAGTAGTTTGACTGGGACGGCCACCTGTCAAACTCACAGAGGAGAGAAACCTCCCCCTCTGGTAAACGGGTCAATAATCTTAGGAGAAACGTAGAAAAACAAACAACACTAGTTTTTAAATTCAAGAAGGTTGGCAAAGTGTGACAACCTTATTTTTATCCATATGAGCCATCCTCTGAGCTGGAAAAATAATACTGACGACTAATACTAATGAGCAGACGGCTGAGAAACGCAAGCTTAGGGACCGTCTACAAAGTGCAAAAACAACACACCAGAAAAATATTCAATAAATTCAGGTGTGGTGTCACCAAATTCACTGAAAACATCAGTGGTCTCCTGCTGGTTATACAACAGTACTCAGGTTGACGCGTTCGTTCCCGTTTGTCAGGTGGACCGTCCCAGTCAAACTCCTCACCTGACACTGTCCCTGGAGCGGGACATACCCAGCGAGACCGGGTGCTTGACACCAGATTCAGAATCAAGAGCTGCCTGGAACACCTCCTGACCTCACTGGCTGTAGTGAGGTCAAAAAAAAAAAAATCATTTCTGCAGGGACAGGGTTTGCGATCAGGATTTCCTGCAGTAATTGAAATCCATAAACTACTTCAACTGAATATATATATATATATATATATATATATATATATATATATATATTTCACATTTTGCAAGACCTGTGTTCATGTTTTGGGAGATTTTTTTCAGTATTTATGTTTTGCAATTAACGGTTTGCGGATAATTCACAATTTTCATCTGATTCACGTTTTGGGGGTCAACACTAGGAAACTGTTCAAGGTGGAAGGGATCATGATGAAAGAAGGATATGTTAAGATTTTGAATGAAAACCTCAAATAGTCAACTGGGTCTGAGCCGATGCTTTGTCTTCCAATGTGACAATGATTCAAACCATACATCGCTCCTGATGAAGAACTACCTCCAGAGCCCTGACCTGAATCCCATCGAAAATCTGTGTGGTGAACTGATAACCAATGTCCATGCCAGAAGACCATCAAATCTGGAAGAGCTTGAAAGAGGCATCAAAGAATAATGGGCTGTTTTATTCCTCAGCAGACATGTCAGAGACTTGTTGAAATGACTGCAGGGTGTTATCCAGCAAAAAGGACACGCAACTAACTATTATCTTTAGGGGGCTAATAATTTTGACTCTGGAAGTTTTTGTATTTTGTGAAGTAATTTTGTTTCTTGAAAGGTTCTCTCCATGTGTTTAGCAGATGATAGCATATGATGTTTGCATCAAACACTTCAGCACTGTCTCTCTTGCAGGGTTCCCATATTGCACTGAATTGACGAGGGCACAATGGAAGCCCCTCTTGTGTGTTTGGATGAAGAATTTGAGGACCTCCGGCCCTGCCAGATGGATGAGTTAGACCATCCAATACTCAACCACTCTTCTTACTCTCCCACCACCACCACCACCACCATGGTCCCCCTGGCTTCCATCACCCGTGAGGACATTTCTGAGCTGGAAAACTTCTCTGAGATGATGAGCTTCAAGTCAATGGAGGACCTGGTCAATGAGTTTGATGAGAAGCTCAATGTCTGCTTCCACAACTACAACACCAAGACAGAGGGCCTGGCACCCATACGCAACCAGACGGACAACCGAGAGGAAGAGGAGCGTCTGCAGGACGAGGAGTGAGTGAGCACACTCTGTGTCATAAATGTACAGCAATTCTTTTTCACAAGTATACAAATTGTATCTGATTTTTGTCACATCCACCACTAGGTGCCTCAAATCAACAAACATTCACATTTGCTTACTACAAAATAAACATTTTGTGGTATGCCCATCTCCTGCACGGGGATACTATGATGGACATCACAGCGGGTATAGTTACATATTCTCACAAATATATGAACATAACACTTGTGTTCTCTCCCATTTTTCACAAATAAGTAATTGGTTTAAAAAGTGTTCTTTGCACACAACCTGGCAGGTGTGGCATTTAAGGATGCTGACTAAACAGCATGATTATTGCACAGATGTGCCTTTGCCTTGTCACAAAAAGATGCCACTCTAAAATGTTCAGTAGATCTGGAAAAAAAAAAAAGCATCTGTATGAGGTGATGAAGCCTGATGTGGTGGTCATGGGCTTGTGTTCTTACACATGGTCAGTGTCAGGTTTTGAGGGTCAAAGATGTGGACTTGGTGAGCTGAGGCTGAGATGAAAAATGACAAGAGTTTAT
The DNA here is from genome assembly GCF_902500255.1 of Thalassophryne amazonica. Classification (NCBI taxonomy): domain Eukaryota; kingdom Metazoa; phylum Chordata; class Actinopteri; order Batrachoidiformes; family Batrachoididae; genus Thalassophryne; species Thalassophryne amazonica. Next base: position 105,081,768 of record NC_047111.1, on the reverse strand, counting down.
TAAACTGAGGATAGATGATAATAGAAACGTGGAGGCGATGGAGCAGGAGACACTGGTTGTAGCCGGATCTGACAGGAACAGGTGGAGCCAGGGCCAGGTGGACACAACAGAGCTAACGGATGACTAGGAACCACAGGAACATGGGAACAAGGGTCAGAAACAAACAGGGTGGAATTACAGATACACAGCAATCACAATGGAACACTACTGAGCTCAGGTTACCACAGAGTGGAACTGAAGTTTCTGGCAAGTGTGGAGTGGAGAGACCGGGGTTTTTATGCTGGCTGAGCAATTAGTAGCAGGTTTTCCCAAAGCCACAGGTGTGATTAATCAGCTCCACTGCTTAGGCCCTGAGAAAAAGAGGGAGAGAGAGAAAACAACAAAGCAGCACAACAGTCTAGTTCAGGGATTATTCAACTCCAGTCCTCGAGGGCCAGTGTCCTGCAACTTTTAGATGTCTCGGCTTCAACAAGATGACTTCCTTGGTCTGGGGCTCCGTGCAGGATCTTACCTCGTAGGGTAAGGATAATTCTGAGAAAGCCCAGAACTACACGGAAGGACCTGATCAATGACCTGAAGAGAGCTGGTACCACAGTCGTAAATATTACATTAGTAGCACACTACGCCGTAATGGTTTAAAATCCTGCAGGGCACACAAGGTCCCCCTGCTCACGCCAGCACATGTCCAGGCCCATTTGAAGTTCATCAGTGACCACGTGGATGATCCAGAGGAGGCATGGGAGAAGGTCATATGGTCAGATGAGACCAAAGTAGAGCTTTTTGCTATCAACTCCACTCGCCGTGTTTACAGGATGACACCACCCCCAAGAACACCTTCCCAACCGTGAAGCATGGGGGTGGAAAAATCATTTTTGGGGGGTGCTTTTCTGCAAAGGTGACAGGACAACTGCACTATATTGAAGGGAGGATGGATGGGGTCATGTATCGTGAGATTTTGCCAAACAACCTCCTTCCCTCAGTAAGAGCATTGAAGATGGGTCATGGCTGGGTCTTCCAGCATGACAATAGCCCAAAACACACAACCAGGGTAACTAAGGAGGGGCTCCGTAAGAAGCATTTCAAGGTCCTGGAGTGGCCGAGCCAATCTCCAGACCTGAACTCAGTAGAAAATCTAATCTTTGGAAGGCGCTGAAACTCGAAATCTGAAAGATCTGGAGAATATCTGTATGGAGGAGTGGACCAAAATCCCTGCTGCAGTGTGTGAAAACTTGGTCAAGAACTGCAGGAAATGTCTGACCTCTGTAATTGCAAACAAAGGTATCTGTACCAAATATTAAGGTCTGTTTTTCTATTGTATCAAATACATATTTCATGCAATAAAATGCAAATTATTCATTCATTCATTCATCTTCTACTGCTTAGTCCAATTAAGGGTCGCGGGGAGCTGGAGCCTATCCCAGCAGTCATAGAGCGCGAGGCGGGGTACACCCAGGACAGGACGCCAGCCTGTCGCAGGGCCACAAATAGACAAACAAACACAGACACACCCACACACACCCCTACGGACAATTTTTTAAAGATTCAATTTTCAATTTCAATTTATTTTCATTTATATAGCGCCAAATCACAACAGAGTTGCCGCAAAGCGCTTCACACAGGTAAGGTGTAACCTTACCAACCCCCAGAGCAACAGTGGTAAGGACAAACTCCCTCTGAGGAAGAAACCTCAAGCAGATCAGACTCAAAGGGGTGACCCTCTGCTTGGGCCATGCTACATACATAAATTACAGAACAATTCACGGATGAATATACAAGAAATACTATTGGCGCACAGGACAGGCAGATCGCCAACACGAATACAACTCCCATCTCTGGATGGAGCTGCACCTTAAACAGAAAAAAAACAGAATCAGGCATCAGAAATACAAAAAATACTGTATAATTTGCCAGCATTAAACAAGAAAAACTGAGAAATACTAAGGTGATCGCCGGCCACTAGCCCTAAACTTCACTAAAAGACCCTGAATTTAGGTAAAGTTGAGGCCGCAGCCCGCTCCAATTACTAATAAATGAATTAAGAGTAAAACGCGTAAAACAAAACTGTACCAGTATGCTAGCCATATGATAGGGAAAATACACTCAACAAAAATATAAATGCAACACTTTTGGTTTTGCTCCCATTTTGTATGAGATGAACTCAAAGATCTAAAACTTTTTCCACATACACAATATCACCATTTCCCTCAAATATTGTTCACAAACCAGTCTAAATCTGTGATAGTGAGCACTTCTCCTTTGCTGAGATAATCCATCCCACCTCACAGGTGTGCCATATCAAGATGCTGATTAGACACCATGATTAGTGCACAGGTGTGCCTTAGACTGTCCACAATAAAAGGCCACTCTGAAAGGTGCAGTTTTGTTTTATTGGGGGGGATACCAGTCACTATCTGGTGTGACCACCATTTGCCTCATGCAGTGCAACACATCTCCTTTGCATAGAGTTGATCAGCACCTTTCGGAGTGGCCTTTTATTGTGGGCAGTCTAAGGCACACCTGTGCACTAATCATGGTGTCTAATCAGCATCTTGATATGGCACACCTGTGAGGTGGGATGGATTATCTCAGCAAAGGAGAAGTGTTCACTATCACAGATTTAAACTGGTTTGTGAACAATATTTGAGGGAAATGGTGATATTGTGTATGTGGAAAAAGTTTTAGATCTTTGAGTTCATCTCATACAAAATGGGAGCAAAACCAAAAGTGTTGCATTAATATTTTTGTTGAGTAATTCATACATATATTTAAAAAGTTATATATCAGAAAATAATAATATATAAATCACACTATCAGTATACTTGATATCAGGTCAGAGAGAGAAAGAGAGAGTTCCAAGGCTGTACGAAGCAGAGACAGAATAAAATGTAATGTAAATGTAAATTGTCAAGTTAACACAAGAACCAAACCATATTTACACATGTACAAACTTGCTCCTGAAAGTGTCCCAGCTAAAAACCCTGAAAGAGGACTCTTTTTGTTTTGCAGAGCTTCTTTTTTGTGCTCCCTTTCTGCAGGTCAAGAGAGGTGAGTTTGGCAATGTCGTGCAGAAAAACATCCTCCGTTCCCATCTCCTCCTGGACCATGTGCGTGTGACTGTTGACAAATGTGCATGTGACTTTTGACACCTTTGGAGCTTTGTTGAAGCTTCACCCTCTTTGCAGCTCTCAGCACCTTATCATAATACTAGTAACAGTAATACATTCTATTTATATAGTGCTGTACACAGTGCTAAAAGACACGTTACAGAACAGAGAAAATAACAAAAACAACTTTAATATAGAAAGATTAAAATAAAAAATAAACGAGATTATAAAATCAAACCTTCACTGCATTATGATGGAGTTACTAGGATGACCTGTACAAGATGGCAGCCGCATTTCTTGCGCCTCAGCAAAAATGCGGCGTCTATTTATAATGTCTATGCTAAATGCCATTGAAAAAGAGAGGGTGTGCTTGATTTTATTCACGGGCACGTTTTGAGAAGCAATGCATTTCCCGAGCGGACCAACCCTGTAATCAGAATAAAGTTTTCAAAATCAAGTTTTTGAAAACTAATCCCAAAAACTTTCAAAATAAAGGATGCATCATCATGCCATGCATAAGCCACACCTGAAAGCTAAGGCCGATCTGACAACCAGTTAGAGAGTATGCGAGCCACAGACAGACACACAGACGCTTTGTTCTTAATATCACAAGGCGGAATGTTCTCAGCATCAGCTTCGACAAAGATGAGTCACTCTCTGCCTTAAACAGATGCCTATCTCTAACGCGTTCACAGGGAGAGACGGCAAAAATAAATAAATAATACACAACCACTGTGACAGATATGCGACCCACAGACACACAGACGGACACACAGATGCTTCTTGCTTTATTATCACAAGGCGGAATGTTCTCATATGCCAGCTTTGACAAAAATTGTAAACAAAGCTCCCACTTTTTTACATACTTCCTACGAGCACTGCACTACAACCCCTGGCAAAAATTATGGAATCACCGGCTTCGGAGGATGTTCATTCAGTTGTTTAATTTTGTAGGAAAAAAGCAGATCACAGACATGACACAAAACTAAAGTCATTTCAAATGGCAACTTTCTGGCTTTAAGATACACTACAAGAAATCAGGAAAAAAAAATTGTGGCAGTCAGTAACGGTTAGTTTTTTAGACCAAGCAGAGGGGAAAAAAATATTCACTCACTCAATTCTGAGGAATAAATTATGGAATCACCCTGTAAATTTTCATCCCCAAAACTAACACCTGCATCAAATCAGATCTGCTCGTTAGTCTGCATCTAAAAAGGAGTGATCACATCTTGGAGAGCTGTTGCACCAAGTGGACTGACATGAGTCATGGTTCCAACACGAGAGATGTCAATTGAAACAAAGGAGAGGATTATCAAACTCTTAAAAGAGGGTAAATCATCACGCAATGTTGCAAAAGATGTTGGTTGTTCACAGTCAGCTGTGTCTAAACTCTGGACCAAATACAAACAACATGGGAAGGTTGTTAAAGGCAAACATACTGGTAGACCAAGGAAGACATCAAAGCGTCAAGACAGAAAACTTAAAGCAATATGTCTCAAAAATTGAAAATGCACAACAAAACAAATGAGGAACGAATGGGAGGAAATTGGAGTCAACGTCTGTGACTGAACTGTAAGAAACCGCCTAAAGGAAATGGGATTTACATACAGAAAAGCTAAACAAAAGCCATCATTAACACCTAAACAGAAAAAAACAAGGTTACAATGGGCTAAGGAAAAGCAATTGTGGACTATGGATGACTGAATGAAAGTCATATTCAGTGATGAATCTCGAATCTGCATTGGGCAAGGTGATGATGCTGGAACTTTTGTTTGGTGCCGTTCCAATCTTCTTCTTCGTCTTTCGGCTGTTCCCGTTAGGGGTCGCCACAGCAGATCAATCTTTTCCATCTCACCCTGTCCTCTGTATCTTCCTCTGTCACACCAACCACCTGCATGTCCTCTCTCAGCACATCCATGAACCTCCTCTTTGGTCTCCCTCTTCTCCTCCTGCCTGGTGGCTCCATCCTCAGCATCCTTCTCCCTATATACCCTGGGTCCCTCCTCTGCACATGTCCAAACCATCTCAATCTCGCCTCTCTGACTTTGAAACCAAACCGTCCCACCTGAGCTGTCCCTCTGATATGTTCATTCCTAATCTTGTCCATTCTTGTCACTCCCAAAGAGAATCTCAACATCTTCAGCTCTGCCACCTCCAGCTCTGCCTCCTGTCTTTTTGTTAGTGCCACTTTCTCTAAACCATACAACATAGCTGGTCTCACTACTGTTTTGTAAACTTTCCCCTTCACTCTTGCTGATATTCTTCGGTCACAAATCACTCCTGCCACCTTTCTCCACCCACTCCACCCTGCCTGCACTCTCTTCTTCACCTCTCTACCACACTCTCCATTACTTTGAACAGTTGACCCCAAATATTTAAACTCATCTACTTTCACCACTTCTACTCCTTGTAACTGCACTATTCCACTGGGCTCCCTCTCATTCACACACATGTACTCAGCTTCTACTGACTTTCATTCCCCTTCTCTCCAAAGCATATCTCCACTTCTCCAGACTAGACTCAACTTGCTCTCTACTCTCACTACAGATCACAATGTCATCTGCGAACATCATAGTCCATGGGGACTCCTGTCTGATCTCATCTGTCAACCTGTCCATCACCACTGCAAACAAGAAAGGACTCAGAGCTGATCCTTGGTGTAATCCCACCTCCACCTTGAATGAGTCTGTCATTCCGACTGCGCATCTCACCGCTGTCACACTAT